>NC_056739.1:1770596094-1770896094 GCF_019279795.1 Protopterus annectens | reverse complement strand
CTGCTGGCAGCTTTAGGTGGTGCAGTAAATCATGGGAAGATGAAAAATATGTTTTTTTCATTGTTTGCCCGTAGTGGTCCTTTAAAGCAGTTTTAAGCGGGTTTGCACGGAGGTAAGCATTGCTAACTTCCAGTTACAGTGTTTTATACTCAGTTAGCTGCTATATTGCTTAACATGTGTGGGCAGTGCTTACCCCTGCACAAACAGGCTTAAACCCACTTACTGCTGCTTAAAAGTGTGTACTGCTGCTTAGCCCCACGCTAATTTCTTTAAAAGAAAAGAAAAAAGAGTTGATAGGAAAGTGGTGAAAAAGGGGCACAAAGAGGGAAAGACAGTAGGGAAAATAACTAGGTATGTGCAGGAAGGGTGTAGGTAAGGTCCATAGCTTCCCATTTCTCTACAGCAACAGCTATGAATATACATTGAATTTGGAGGTAGATTTGGACACTCAAACCCCTGGGAGAGGGGTGAGGACAACATAAATTCATTGTGATGATGCCAATTAGACCAGATTACATATGTCCAGTGGACATGTGTGCAAAATGCATAGCTATGTATGGGGCGAGATTTCTTTGTGGGAACACATTGCCCTTTTTTTTTCAGGTGAGAGTGGGATTTTGGGGAGGGGTTGTTGGTATATTTGGGGAGGTAGGTTGGGTAGGTTTACAGACAAGACAAACAAGATGCATAGAGGGGCAGTATATGACACATGTGAAGGGTAAACACCTTGGACAGGGAGGGGTGTTTGGAAGTCGCAAGCCCATGAGCCCCCAAATGGAAACAGTGGGACTGAGGTCCCCACCCATGGGTAGTTACCACTGCACCTTCACGGACCCAAAGGTGGCCATGCTGGGGGCTGTGTAGGAGGGGCAGGCTCACCCTCTAATCGTGCCACTTGGCCCTCAAGCTGGTGTAGCTGGTCTTGAAAAGGCCTATTGATCTCCTTACGCAACACAGCCCAGACCTGATGATGGGTGACTGGTTCCTCTCCTCCCCCACTCCTGGGGTGGCTGAGTCCAATCCCCTGCAGCGGTTCTACCCGAAGGTGGTGCAGGGCCTACGGAGGAGGAGGTCCCAGGCTGGGCCCCAGACATGCTGGTGCCCAGTGCCATGGCCAGCTGAGGTGGGGCGGGTGGGTCTGCTGGGAATGGCCTTCCCATACGAGCTATGGTGTTGCAGTTTACAGACAGATATGGGTTAGTAATAGTCAGCAGCATTTAAGATTAGTTATAAAAGCATGCATAGGTATACCCATTAACCCAAAACACCAGATTTAAAACAGTTGCAGAGCAAGCAGAACACATGCATATATGGAACAGTTGCCATTACAACAACATGCAGGTTTCATTGATGGCAACAGGCCACCAATATGAGGGTATTTTAACATGGCACATGCATAGAAACAAATGTGAATATTTGTAAACAGATAGGACATATGTCCCAACAAAAGTTTGGAGTGTACACATACCGATTGAGGTGTGTCATTGGGTTATTTTTGCACATATGGTAGGGGTGAGAGAGAGAGTTCAATTAACAACTAATGTATCCTTGTAGTTTTCACTACATTCTTAGTCACTGCAGTGATCTGTCCCTTACATGTATTATTACACTACCCAATGGCCTTATATTGTACAATGGTATATTTATAGATTATTATATACTTGACCTGTGTCTTACATACAGGCGTGACAAGATGCAGGTGTTAATGCAATATATGTTGAGAATTGCTCTCATACACTTTGGGTGACATGTTGGAATGACAGGTTTGTTTTAATATATATTCTCTGACTATGTACACATCTGTTATATGTCATTAATGGCTGCCTACATTTCTTGGATCATCACACTGATTTTACAGGGGACAGGGTACCAGGCTGGTGATGTGGGCCATTTATCTGGACATGCTGGACAGATTGAAACAGTTGAAGGGTTTGAATATGCATACAACTTTCTATTTGAACAGTCTAGCAAATTCATGTTGGGTGTAATTATGCATACAACTTTCTATATGAATATTGTAACAAAATCTGTACAGTTGTGGGGTATGATTATGCATACAACTTACTAGCACTCCCAGGATTCAAACCCCTGCTGTGTGTGACAAAATACTTACTGTTAACATTACAGTACACTGTGCTATCAGGGAATTGATGTGAAGCTTTCTAATGTTTTCTGTCTAAGTCTCCTTCACTTGTACAATATGACTGACCTCTTGGCACTTCCAACATTGTTATACAGACCTTCATACACATTTTATCAGCATACCACAGTGTGGGTAACACTGCTTAATACAACAGTACTATTTATAGTATGCAACAGTTCAACAACATATGAAAGAAGAGTAAACAGAAGCACTCCAGGGGTTATACCTTTATTCACAGAATATTACACCTTTATTTCTACTGGTATGACAGTTTCTAAGGCTCTTATATTTATTTGTTATGACAGTACATGCAGAATAATTACTAACCTGCCTCACGATGCAGCCTTTGTAACCTAGCATCATGGACTTGTTGGTTCGCAGCCCACTCATCTGCAGCTGTCAGAGAAATACAGTGATATTTAGCCATACCTATCCATAGTATACACAAGCTAGGCAATTATTAACTACTTAGTAGAATGAGTACTTAGTACTGGGGCATTAGGCATCTGCCAAGATTCCTGGATCAACTGTTCCAGTACATCCCCCTCCACCACTTCAGGTCAGCATGGTGGTGCCTGACTTGCTCACCAGTCCGGGGGATACCTGTGGCACTGGTGAGGTCACGGGTGAGACTGTCCCAGGCCTCCATTTTATACTGCGAGCCCTGGTACTGACCCTGCAGTAGTCTCTTCTCATGGTGTTTTACCAGGAGCCATACCATGATTTTTGACTCCTGGATGCCCCAGCGCTGCATTCCAAATCAAGTGCCTTCATGCACTCTAGCCATTCTGCCTGCGGTAGGAAACTACCACTAGTTATGGGTAGTATTCCCACCTGTGGGGTTTAAATACTGCCAATTCTTGCACTTTTCCGTGATTGGCTGGTTTTGAATAGGCTCAGCTATGGGCACACCTGCTTACCTAAGGTTGACACTGCTTAAAGAGGTATACCACTAGGAAGATTGAATTGGGTGCCCTACACATTACTTACACTTACTACGTTGAGCTGTGCAGCGGTTAGCATTGCTTAATAGTTAATTATCATTATATTTGCCTTTTGGCAGTGATTTATTATTCATTACAGGTTATATATGTGTCTGGTATCCATGATTCATGTGTACATACACTGTATGGAGTCCTGGGGACTTCTGCACTTTATTACAATAACACCTTACATCTATGTTTACTGCAATACTCCAGTTCACATATTTATGTTATGTAGCAGGTTATACATCACATTGTACATAGATTCAGTTCACATGTTTGGTTTGATTTTCCTGTGGTGAGGATTAGTTTGCTGATACCTCATTCATATGTATTGCTATGATGGTTTAATAGTTAACTATAGTGTACAGGGTCCTGAGTTCAAGACTTGCAGAAGTTATTTATTTTGTTGCTGGGCAGAACATGGGTAATTGGGTACAGAGTGATTTAGGCACTTTAAAGCAGTTGTAAGCTGGTGTGTGCGGGTTTGCGTGGAGCTAAGCACTGCTAACCTCTGGTTACAGTTTCTTACACTCAATTATCTTCTACTTTGCTTAATTTGTGTAGGCAATGCTTACCCCCATGCAACTGCACTTAAACACACTTACTAGTGCTTATATATGCTTACTACTGCTTATTTGTGCTTAAACCTGCTTACTAGTGCCTTATTCATTATGACACTGACACTTCACATGTGCATTTAATGCAGTACTCCAGTTCACATTTAAATGTTATTTCGTAGGTTATATAGCAAAAAAAAAGAAAAAAAAATTGTTCATATACATATTTCACATGGAAAATGGTATGTGCTGCAGTGGGACTAAAACTGGGAATGCCTGCTCATTAGGTGGATGATCTGCCCACTACACTATTGTTGTGTTGTTTCATTTGCATATATCTTCCTTGTTATCCTCTTCAGACTTTTAAGCTGCTTTAACTGCAGCCAAGTGATGGGCACACCCACACACCTATGGTTAGCTGTACTCGGATTTATGAAACAAACATAAAGGATTTTCTATGGTTTATTTATCTGTACTGTTGTTGTACACATGGAGGACTGTTGGTGGGGATATGTGGACACCTATGAGCAGCCTCGCTCATTTATTTCCACTTTCTGCTGTTCTACTTTGCAGGGGCATGTTTATTCTGAGAGCTCCTCTCTCATATGCATCCCCTGCACTCATACGCACTCGGTGTAAGCCTAGGAGTCGGGCAGCACACCTTCATTAATATGCATGGCATGCTGCCGTCCTCCTCCTAAGCAGGTGCTTCTGTGCAGGACTAGACTAGTCTTGCACATATGATTAGTAATTCCGGGGGCGTGTGTGTGTGTGTGTGTGTGTGTGTGTGTGTGTGTGTGTGTGTGTGTGTGTGTGTGTGTGCGTGTGTGTGTGCGTGTGTGTGTGTGCGTGTGTGTGTGCGTGTGTGTGTGTGTAATGTAGGTTTGCATACATGTGTTTGTCTATATTTGCTTGTCTTTAATCCCATTCTTTTCATTTATGATTGAAGAATCTCTGTGAGGTTATGGAGTTTTAGCTCAACCACCATTAATCAGTGCAGGTTGTAGAAAATCAAAATTAGGTGCAATGGGTCAAGTCCCTTAAAGTTCATTGTTTCAAAGCCCAGTTGATATTGTTAGGGCATTATAACTATACACTACTCACATTGCATCAGTCAATATTTATAGCCCTTTTGCTTTCTGTTTTCTAGAGATAACTGCTAGGAATATGAATTGCAAGACAACTAAACAATCTTTAGTTTGTTTTACCAGTTATGTAAACAACTGCACTTTGCTAGTACATGGTATCAACATTTCAAATGCTTCAAATGTATTTTTTTTTTGCTTTCATAGGAGAATATTCAGTTAATGCCTCTTTCAGAACAATATATTAACCTAGCTTCTCTGGCCAGCCATACTAAACATTTTTGAACTAAGAGTTAATGCTATCACCTGTTTGCTGTCTACATTAATTGTGTGTAGACATACATGTAGAATGTACAAGTTGAGGAATTTACTAGTTCAGCTAGGCAGATTATGTGGTAGTGGATGAAGGTGTCTTGGGTAAAAGTACAATACACCAACACACTGAATCTTACAAACACATGTGCTGAATATATGTGGTATCTAACAGTATCCTTTCATCAAGTCTGCTTTTGTCAATCTCTTTGTCTTTCCTAAATGTTCTATAATCCTTCATTTCTGTGCATAGGATAGCAATCATATTTTGAAATGCTATTCAGTTTCCCAAAAACAGAATCGGAGACATCCACCACATTTCGGAACTAGCATTACTAGGCTGCTCTATTCACTCTATGACTCTACAATCACACCTGATTTAGACATTATAACTTCTTCTCTTACTAATTTTGTGACTCTGGTACTCTACAAGGTCTGTCTATGTTCTGTTCCAGGTGTTATTTCCATGTTATTTTCTTTTGGTTTAGTTCTCCCTGTTGCATCAGTTTAGTTTTCTCAGTTCACCCTGGCATTTCTAGAGATACCATTTATTTCTTAAGATAAAGTAGATGACATATTTTTACTTTTTGACTGTTTACTTTTTACAAAGATTCTTCTAACCATAGTTGAGGTAAAGCCTCCTGATTTCTAATGTAGGAACTTCAGATTGCAAACTCTTTGTAGAATTTCCTCTTCCTTTCAATGGCTTCTATACATTAATGTGTCAAATTTACTCTACCTTTCTCTTTCTGGTTGTATAACATTGTGATGTACTACATTTATTCATACCTCTCAGCTGTCCATATTTTTGCCTCATATTTTTGATCTGTTGCTCATAAAATTCGTGGTTTTCTGGGAAATCAGTGAGGACTGAAGTCAGTAAATAATGACATAAATTTGAGTTTCAGGCTTTATCCATCCATCCACAACCCCCTTTTCCCATTTTTACACATGGGATCAGGGTGTCACTTCTTCAGTGATTATCATCTAGAGCTAAGGTTTACACCACTGGGTGGCTAGCCCTGCTGCAGAGTTTCAGACTTCATATCCTTCAGAAAATACATGTTAACACAAATCATGTTATTCTAGCAACTTTCTAAATTTATAAGAGCAGTATTTAAAATGTATCTCTATTTTGGGGAATTTGTCCTATTATTTTAGGCTTTGTCCAGATTTCTTGAGCTGGGAGGTTGAGAATAATGTATTTATTCTTTCCATCACCTCAAATGACGCATGTGATTTGGCCCCAAATCTGTTTTCTGTAGAGGGCACCAGCACAAACACCTAGTCTCCTGGGAGAAATTCTTGAAGTTGTGTGGTCTTATTATAAAGTGTCTTATTATATGGTGAATGCTAAACTTTGAACTGTGCAATTAACAAACAAGAACTTTCATGAAAAAATCCAGTGAATGACCATAGTTTGTCAGCAACCAGGAAGTAACACAACGCATAAGGTAAGTGAAGGGAAACTTATTAAATACGCCCTATTCCCCACTGTAGTGCAATCTTGGAGTTGGTATATATAGTTAGTAGGTGTGGGGGGGGGGGTGAAGCACTCCCCATCTCGGGTGGCCATGTTCTTGATGTTGGCCGACTATGGCCATTCTCTGGATTTTTTTGCAGAAGTTCTTGTTCATTAATTGTATCATTTGATGTTTAGTTTTTGCTATTTAGCCATTTGCAGTTTTTGGGATTTTGTAAGCAAACATAGACCTGGATTTAGGTGCTTTATTAAACCTATCTACTAATCCTTCAGTATGAGGATCGTAGAGTACTGTTTTCTTCTTTTTGAATTTTAAGCACTGACATAGCTAATTTAGTACCCTTGGCATAAAGGAGTTTTTTAGTTAAAAAGTATCTCCTTAAAAATACCCACCCTGGAGAATAACAGTACCAGTACCCTGTACCTACCAGTAGCTTTGTGTAGTGGAACTGCTTCCAGGAATTTGGTGGCATGGTACATTAACACTGTCTCACTCACCAAGCCCAAAAGGCATAATACTGAAAAAACAAGTTTTCTTGTCATTGGAGACTTAATAGTGAGACACACGGATGTGCCACTCATCAGGCTGGACAAGGAGAAAGTTACGGTCAGCTGCCTGTCCGGTGCCAGTATTCATCAAATCGTACATGCACTCAGGTCTCTCAGCAACAAGTATCATTATGACTCTATCATAGTTCATGTTGGTGTGAATGACTTGAGATGTACCTCACTGGACTATATAAAGAGATACATGGTTGAGCTCTCTGACTATTTGTCCCAGGCAGGTATGTCCCTAGCCTTGAGCAGCATACTACCCTCACATAGAATGATGCCACAGTATAAACACAAAATTATTGATTTCAATAATTGGCTCAGTTTTTGGTGTTATTCAAAGGGAATCCATTTCCTGTCAGTCTGGGAAACCATTGTTGTCGAACCTTGCTTCTTTGCCAGAGATGGTTTGCACCTGGCACAGGCTCTTGCCTCCCCCATAGTGCCTTTGAAAACAACATTACCATCATGAAATTAAACAATCAGAACAAAATAAGAGTCATGTTGCTAAATGCTAGGAGCTTAAACCAAAAACTGCACTCCCTGGAAGCACTGCTAGAAGATGCAGATGTCTGTGCAGTCACAGACACCTGGTTTAAGGCCTCAGAGAGTACCCTAACCCTGACCCCTACAATGCCTTCCACACCTTTAGACCACAAAATGAATGTATGAAAACCAAAGGAGGAAGTTTTTCAATCTATATTAGAAAAAAATTCACCTCCTGTCTAGTCAAACTGGGCAACTCTATGGAGTCACTCCAAGTCCAGGTTACAGTGGTTAAGATCCCCATTCAAGTCTTAGCCAGTTATAGATCCCCTTCTATGGGTCAAAACATCCATGAAGCCTACTTAACCAAACTAAAGACAATCGAAATTTTACTGAAGACACTGGATATGGAGGATTTCAATTATCCCACCATCAAATGGGAAACCTATGCTAGCCCAAACTCTCTAGCACAAAAGTTCCTTGACTTTTGAATTCAAATACCATGGAACAAATTGTCCATACCACAACAAGAGGAACAAACATTCTAGATCTGGTTCTCACTGACATGTGAAATAGCTGGACTACTGCAACTGTTGGACACTCATTAGTTAAAACTGACCACAAATCAGTCACCTTTGAACTGACACTAACAGCAGAACTCACAAAGGGTGAAATCAGACTAAAAAAACTTCACCAAGGCAAATTATACGCTCCTAGGTGAAGGTATAAATGCATTTCAAGCCCTACCCCAAGCTGAAAGTGGTAAATACTCCGAAGCTTACACTAAAGTCCTGTACAATCACTTGCCTAAGTGTACAAATTTGGCTGTACCAGATAGAATCAAAACCAGAGCCCCAAGTAAAATTAAGCTGCCATGGTGGACTTTCAGCATCAACAAACTCTACAATAAATGCAAAAAGCTGCTGTCCAAGAAAACAGAGACGAAGACCCAACAATGGAAAAGTACCCTCCTAAGTCTTAACAGGCTAATAAGACTACTTGTCAAATCATCCAGGAGTTCCTTTGAGAGAAACCTAGCAAGTACTGCCAAGGATAACCATAAGGTCTTTTACAGCTACGTACATAACCTAAAGGGTAGGACCCAAGCATGTGCAGAACTAGTGGCTAACGGTATCACATGCACTGCCCCCACAGAGACAGCAAACCTGCTAGCGGGTAAGTTTGGTGAAAATTTTACTCCCTTATCCCCTCCTAACTTACAACAAACCCTCCCTCAAACTTCCCCCCACCCTACATATCTGAAGAGCAGGTCCTCAAAGCCCTGTCCAAAGCAGAAAACACAGCCTCTATGGGACCAGATGACATCCCAGGCTGTCTTCTAAACAGGCTAAAACATGAACTAGCATCACCACTAAGTACCCTTTTTAATCATACCCTAACCACAGGCTTTGTTCCTGCAGAATGGAGAACAGCTACAGTTATTCTCCTCCACAATGGTGGCCTTGCAACAGACCTGGGGAATTACAGACCCATAAGCCTGACCAACCTCATCTGTAAGGCCATGGAATGTATCATTATGGACCTCATAAGTAAAGAGATAGGTGACATCTAAACCCTGGTTCCTACCCAGTTCGGCTTCATGAAGGATAGATCCTGTTTGTTAAATCTGGTGGATTTCTTTGAAAGTGTGACCAAGGCCATTGAGGAGGGCAAATCTGTGCACACAGCATACCTCGACTTGGCAAAGGCTTTTGACATAATCCCACATTCAGACATTACTGATAAATGTATCAAACTTAATGTAAACCCCTTTGTTGTAAGATGGGTTGCCAACTGGCTCACAAACCAGGCACACACTGTCAAAGTGAAAAGCTTTCCATGTAGCACACTTGATTAGTAAAGGCAGCACCTTAAGAGTAAAAAGTTATAACCTTTCCATTACTCAGAACTTATCCGGCCCATAATTGAGTATAATTCCCCATTCAGCATGTGCCGTACTAAGCACCTGTAGCAATTAGAGAGACCTAAGAGGTTTCTAACAAAGAAGATCAAGGGACTCCAACATGTACCTTACACAGACCAACTAAAGTCAATGTCACTATACTCTACATTGTATACACTACTTGAGGGAGACTTATGCCTGGCCTACAGAGTAATCTAAGACCCAAATCTAATGAACTTGCTGCATATCCATAAATCAAATTGGTCTAGGGCTATCCGTTCAGGGGACTTAATTATGGCCTGCAACTTAAATAAGACATGCTGGAGGGACATATTTATCTCCCAGCAACTGCCATGTCATTGGAACAGGCTACAAATTCATGAGAAACAGAGCACCTCTATGACACTCTTCATGAGGAACCTGGATGATTGGATGGGGCACCATAAATTCTTACAGGGGATTGCACACACAACCCTCCTGGATATGGGCAGTCATCACTAAATGCAGTCCTGGGTATTGACTAGCACTTCTAGGGTATTAAATTGGGTTCAAATGGCTAGGCTTAAAATGACCTCTGGGTCGATAGCCTAGTAATCTCCTATGATCCTATGAACAACAGTATGTACTGATACCCATTATTACGTATCACTAATGGACCCACAATGTACATTACAGTACATTCAAATGGTACTTTTATGACAGCACTATGTTCAAGGGACTTTTGTGTTTATTTATTATTTATTTTTACATTTAACTGGGTTAGTCCAACAGGACTGAGAGACCCCTTTTTCAGCGGAAACCCGAGAAAAAAAGCTCCAGGAAAGTAATTAAAGAATAAGAAAAAAAACTAACAATTCAAGTTGTAAGATACTTAACAGTACAAAAACAAAGGGAAATATACAATACAAATATATATATATATATATATATATATATATATATATATATATTTTTATATATATATATATATATATATATATATATATATAAGGAAAAAGTACAGTGCTTTGAGAATGAAGTAGCAATATGTTTGAGAAATGTGGTTAGCATTAAGTTATTTACAAGGAATGCAGCAATGCCTAAAATAAAAATAAAAAGTCAGAGTAACATCATGGCATAGTACAAAAAAGATGCATTTAATAGCATGGGTACTAACTGCAGAGAGAGTAATATATGTAGACGGTTTAGGTAAATACCAAGCAGATATGTTAATTGAGAGAAGAAAAATCGATTAGGTAATTTCTTGACAAGTACAGATCCTTGCATGTTGGAAATTAATTTTAGTTGCTTTTTGAATTTGCCATTTTTGGTAGTGGAGCGAAGAGACAATAGAAGATTGTTCCATGAGTGTTCATGATGATTTGCAGTTTTCTGACTTTCCAGACAAGAAGTATAAAAGTCCTGTATCACTTTTCTTGTGTCTGGCCAATAAAATCAGGCTAATACCTTTGCCTTAGAGTTATGGGTTAGATTCATTACTAGTGTCCTATAAGGCATTGGCACTAATAGCTGATGCAGAATTTCTTCTTTTTTTCTCCCTGTTATTGTTACTCTACATGACTGGCTATAAAAAAAGTTATTTTTAAACTCAAAATACGAGTAAGAAATTCCGAGAACATCTTGTTCCCTTTCTTCTATAACCATAGTTAGACTCTTTCTCTTGCCCTACTTAGAATATTAGCTTCTCATTGTGCCTTTTTTAAAATCT
Organism: Protopterus annectens; assembly: GCF_019279795.1. NCBI lineage: Eukaryota > Metazoa > Chordata > Ceratodontiformes > Protopteridae > Protopterus > Protopterus annectens. Next base: position 1,770,884,879 of record NC_056739.1, on the reverse strand, counting down.
GTATGACTTTTTCACAAGTCAGTTAACTCAAGATTCCTTTTTTCAGTATCTTGTTTTGAGGTGGTAGGTATAGCTCCTTTAAAACAGTTTCTCCCTTATTAAAAAAGCAAAAACAGAACTGAGGTAAGGCTTAAGGCTTCTTCAAATCGTTTTATTACTACAGAACACAAGCGCTTTCACCAGTTAGGCTTCATCAGGTGTATGTAACTAACATAACTACACCTATATTTATATCAAACATCACATGACCATATTAAAATTTTAAAGGCATATAGAACATATAAAATATATGTAAAAACAATACATAAAAACAGTACATAAAAAACACAAAATACAATAACATATATTATCTTCGTAGTGGTCTATTCTTTAAAATAGGTCTTAATGGTATATGGTCATTCAACCCATGTCCATCATTAGCTCTCAACTTAACTATCCACTTTGTTTCTAGATTTTCAGTTTGCACCTTAATATCACGTCCCCTTAAACTTTCAAGACTTCTACCTATTACCCTAAATTTGAACCTATGCTGTATGCTAGTGTCTTTAATATGCCTAGCTAAGGCGTTAAACATACTTCCTTTCTTTATATGATAGATGTGTTCCCTAATTCTATCTTTAAATGGTCTATCAGTTTTACCTACGTAGAACTTTCTACATATTTGGCATGAAGCCAAATAGACCACATGCATAGAATCACATTTAGCATTTATATTAAAAGTATGTATCATGCCTGTATCTGGATGTTGAAATTGCGTGCTAGTATCTATAAAACTACAAAAATGGCATTTATTACAGGGTCTAGTCCCTAGATTAACACTATGTATAACTTGTTCTCTGGGATTACAGAGTTGTCTTTTTAATGATTTCTGGTTCTGGTTGCAAAGATTGCTCTAAACAAAAATCATTTTCTGTTTTGCTTCATTTTCATTAGCACAGATATCTTGAGCACTCTCAAAACTGTCATGGGCATGCAATAATATCTGTACCATGCACATTGCTCATACTTTACATTTTCTTACTGGGATGGTCTGACTGGGGAGACAAGTTGCCCCATTTCAGGGGAGGCTGGGAGAGAAAAGCTCCACAATCAAAAGAGTAAACAGCAAAACAATACTTAATACATTTTAGACAATAAGCATAAATACATTGTAGGTCAATATAAGTTAGTCGCAGTTTGACAAATATTTCTTTTTTACATCAGCTATGGAATAGTACACAGCAGAATAAAAATATCATGCAGTGTTACATTTGAGAACAAGAAAATGAAAGATTATTTATGACTGACATATAATACAGCTTTATTGCATAAAACAGTTTGCAAATTGTGAGGTTGATAATAAGCTTACTGGGTTCTTTGAAGTACAAAGAGCAGAGTACAGCAGATTGTACAGCCATTTAGTAAGTGGAGAAGCTATATAGAGATAGAGAAGTCCAGGGAAAGAGGGTGTGAGAGAAGCAGCACTTAGTCATCTCAGGAGAGGTGCAAGTGCATAGCCAAGTACTTGTAGATTATATTTTAAGTGGTTTGGTATCACAATATTGACCGTCCCATCATCAAACCACTTCCGTGAATGCTGACTATTGGAAAACTCGAACACCGATATTTTGAACCACATAATTATGCCTCCTTTGTGACTCATGTTAGCACTTGTTTTTAGGTATAGAGTGGTCAGAAATTGTGCTGTTCTGTTTTATTTCAGCAGTCTGACCTTTCATGGATTTCATACGTATTTCATGGACATGATTTGACAGTGTGCACATGTGACTATGTGCATTCAACATTATGATCGTAAACCATTTAAGTGTAGTTTGAAAGACTTTGTTTTCTAATATTCTAAGTGAGGGAGGTAAGGAATTCCAGGTCTTAGAAAGAGAGAGAGGGGAGAATAGGGAGTCTCCAGAAGTTTTGTTTCATTTAGTTACAGTTAGCAACATTTTTTCAGAAGAACATAGTGATCTTTTGGGGCACTAGGGTTAGAGAATATTGTTTAAACATGGGCATTTGTTTGGGTCATATATGTGAGTTGTATGTTGTGACAAGCTGTGAGCAGGTTAAATAGTGCCTTAATTCTAGCCACTAAAGTTGCTTTAATGTGAGGCAGTGATATGTCCTATAGTGATGGTTGGTGCCAAATGCTGCAAATTTATCACAGCACTGGTCAAGTAAGGAACATTACCTAACTTGTAAATTGATAAGTATGGGGGCTGCGTATATAATAGTATGGATGAAAAGAGTTGAGGGAATGCTTATCTAGCCTGTTCTGTTAGATAGGAGTTGGCTCTGTTGGGGGGCTTCCAATTTTTGATGGGTTTTCTTCACAGCCTGTTTTATTGGTGGTTGAATTTTAGGTTTTCATCAGTTGTAACCCTTAGTAGCTTGATATGGATTACCATTTCTAACTTATTATTGTTTGATAATAAAATTGAGAATTAATTTTTCTTGGTTGGATAGTCCCTTATAGATAAATAAGATATGTTTTGGATTTTTTGTGTTTAGAAGGAGCTGTGTGTTAGTTAGCCAAGTCTCAATCTATAACAGAGCTTCTTGGGTGTACTACTGTGGTTTAATCATGTTGTGGCCGAGGAATTGATTGTAGAATCATTCTGCATACTGGATGATGGTTGCTTGTTTGGTTGCTAAATGCATGTCATTAATCAATATATTAAAAAGTAATGCCCCAAATATAGAGTACTCCCACAGTTACTTGGAAAATGGAGCAGTTGTTGTTTTGCCACTTTACACCATGTTGTTTGTTTAAGAGGTAACTATTAAGCCAGGTTAGTCAGAGTTTATCAAAGCCTAGATAAGACATCCTTCATAGTTATGTTTGGTGTGAAACTGTGTTGAAGGCTTTGAACAGATCAATGAAAATGGACGAAAAAAGATTATTATTGTTGCTACTTTGATTTACTACTATAACAAAGCATAGTCGTGCAGTGGTGCTGCTGTATGGATGAAAACCATGCAGTGCAGGGTCTATCTCATATGTTCGAAGTTTTATAACCTCGAACATTAAAATATCAAATTTAAATGTTCAAAGTTATAAAACTTCGAACATATGTAAAAAAAAAAAAAAAAAACAAAAAAAAAACAAAACTAATGGCTGGGGGCAAGCCCCCCTGCACCCGCCCGCTCTTTAAATATACCAACTCTGAGACCACAGTACAGTGCAGTAAGGGAAATCTTCCCTTTACTGCACTATAGTGCATTCTCAGAGTTGGTATATTTAAAAAGCGGGGGGGGGGGCTGCAGGTGGGCTTGCCCCCCCTGCCAACACTAGTCAGGTAAGTTCCGTTTGGTTTTATTTATTTTTTTATTATTTGTTCAATATTTGAAACTTTGAACATTTAAATTCGATTATTTAACATTCAAAGTTTTCAAACTTCAAACATATAATATAGACCCGCAGTGCAGGGGTAAAGTAGTGAGTTTTCAGTAATGTAGTTAATAAATTGAGCTGCATACACCTTTCATATATTTTAGACGGTAAGGATATGATGGCTGTGGGCCTGTAATTGTCCAGATAGTGGAGTTTCCAACCTTATGCAGGGGTATTTTTTTCACAGAGTGGGAACATAGCTTTCTTTGATAGAGTAGTTTATTCAGATGGACAGAGAGTTGTTGTTGTTGTTTGTCTTTCGGCTTTTCCCAGTTAGGGGTTACCACAGCAGAACTCTGGTCCGCTAATGATTGGCAGTAGATTTTCACGAACGCCAAGGTGCCAGCTCGATGTCCAACCTTCAACGAAGGCACGCCCATTTATGCATGTCTTTCGAATGCCACCCAACCACGGGGAGGACATGCAGATTCCACACAGAAGGCACTCCTTGCACTCCAGCCGAGAACCGAACGGGAGAACCTCTTGCTGTGAGGCAACAACGCTACCGCTGCACCACCGCGGGAGAAATCAGATGGACAGAGAGTATGCCAAAGCATTTGTATCTATTTTGATGTATTCAGTGGATAAGTTACCTGAAGCACTGATGGTAGGATGCAACGTTTTAAGTAGTTTTCTGAAAGTGGAGGTTGGGATGGGTTGAAGTTTGAGAACTTGGGAATGAGCTGCAGGGTCCGGTGGTGTTGTAAATATTGGAGAAGATGGTGGATTTAAGATAAAGGCAACAGAATATGAGTTAAATTAGTTAGCAATTGAGTCTATCTATCTATCTGTTTTGGGACAAGGTTTGTGCTGGATGTAGGAGTTTATGGTTGGTGGACCAGAATATCTTAGGGATGTCCTGATTTGCCATTTCTAATTTTATATAGTAGTTTGTTTGTCAGTTTCAATTTTGGTTTTAGTAGAAGAAGAGAAGGGTCTCAAGTATCAGCTGATGGAGTAATTATGCAAAGAGATATTATTGGTAAGTTTTTTGACTTACCTGACTATGAGAATAGTACATGTCAGATAGTAAGTGGACAGAACAGCATGCAGTTTGATAGGTTGATACTTTCTGCTGCCAACCAAATGTTAAGAGACAGACAACCATGTCTAGTGTTAAGAGAATGATTACCAGGAGAATCAAAATTAATTTAAACAGAGCTGTCATCTCTCTGCCTTCTCATTGTTGGTACTTGACTGAGTATTGTTAGAGTGAAGGGACAATAGGGAGAACCATCTACTCTTGCTTTGCTTCAAGTAGGCAAGAAGGTCATGGAATTGACAAATGCAAGATCGCAAGAGGAATGGTTGGTAGGTAATTCTGCTACCACTAGAGAATGAGTTACAGCCGAGTTACTCCATACCCAGAAAGGAAGATGAGTAAATGGTAAGTTATAATTTATCAGCAGAGTATGAGGAACTGGTTAATTACATTCTTCTTTTGAAGGAGAGTTGGATGCTTTAATTATGAACTGTCACCCAAGTTTAAAGATAGAAAGAATACCAAAGATCCACTCATTTGAGGCATCTTGGGGTATCCTACCTGTAATCCAGGGATCTGGATTTCATGGCAGACAAAACAAGTCTTTTATTATGATACAAGCAAATTCTGACCCACAGCTGAGAGTAAATGGAGGATCCACACCTCCTCTCCAGAAAATAGGACAACTGGTGCAATTTTTAGAAAAGAAATGTTTTATTTAGTCTTCACAGATGGATTAGCATTCTTGCAGTCAAATTTTAATGGTTTTACAGTGAGCTCTGCCCTGGCTATAATGGCTTTGTAAGGGGAGGGGTCAATTGTCAGGTGTTTTAATTGGTGGAGTTAAAATACATCTAATATGATGAATACATGAAAATGATGGTATACTATAATTGAGAGAGGTAAACACATCTAATATGAATATGACTAAATGTCCACCAATGAGGTGGGGTATCCACAATGGATAGTCCTCCCCTATCCTGTTACAGTACTTGTGTTATATGACAGTATCAGTTAACCATATTCAAGATAAGTCCAACAGTGACAGTCTGTTCAAGGAAGATTATTCCTTTTTCTTTGTTTAAACAGAACCGTGTGTTATTACTTTAATTGAGCACACTGCCCTGCTTGAGATATCACGGATTCCCTAACATTTTAAAAAGATTTTTTGCCATATGGCTTCTTCAGATCCATGTGAGAAATCAATATAGCAGTGTAAGTGCTTACGTATCCACCTTTTTATTAGAACTTTTTGTAGGTTTCCAGACCAATGAATCTTGTTTTCAATAAAACAAACTGTGATTTAGCTTTCTTCATATTAACGCACTATTGATAGAAATGCAAGTATTGAATCCAGGTAGTTTGTAAGCATTTAGTTTGATGATCCAGTAGATCTTCATCTTGTCTAAGATGGCTTTCCTCTTGCCTTCAAGGGGACCCATCACTAGTTTTCCAGTACATGAACATCTAAATAAATCCCAATCCCTCCGCACCACACACTCCGGAGACATCAACCTCATTACCATGCTGGAGGCTCAGGTTCATTACCCAGAGACTGCTCATGCTATGGAATAGACTTCCCATACATGTCAAGCAGAGCAACTCACTGGCCCTCTTTAAGAGAAATCTGGATGAGTGGATGGGAAAGAGAAAATTCGGGTCTATATTAGAACACCGAACATTTAAAATGTTTAGTGTTCTAATATCGACCCATTTTCAGCGAATGCTGAAAATATCGAAGAAGCAGAAAACCAAATTCCTAGGGAAAGAATTTGGTTGTCCGTTTCTGTTCCTTCAGTATTTTCAGCGCTCTGTTGGAAAGTTACTGGTCGGGTTCAGGTAAGTGTGCGATTGAGTGCGGGTTATGTATGTATGCGATTGTGTGGACATGAGGGTTAGGGCGGGTTAGGTGAGTTAGGGTTAGGGTGCGGGTGAGGTGAGTGTGCGATAGTGATGGACCTTAGGGTTAGGGTTAAGATAAGTGGATAGTTAGTGGTGTGTGTATAGTTTAGTGTAGGGTTAGGTGTAAGATTTTAGATGTGTGTGTGTGTGTGTGTGTGTGGATTGCTGTTTGTTTGGTGTGCTTGTGTTGTGTGCATGTGTTTTGGAGCAGCAAATTTTTTCCTTAGGAAAAAATTCGCTGTTCTGAATGTTCGATGTTTGGTATTTTCGATTGGTAGGGTTCGATATTAGAACACTCGACACTTTGAATGTTCGGTGTTCTAATATAGACCCGAAAATTCACCCCAGTGGCTCTACTCGAGAGAGGCACTGGGAACTATGCCAGAGTAATCCTACAGGCTAGGCTTGTAAAGGCTCCAGGGCCATTAGCCTAGTACACACCTATGAACCTATGAAAGCTGAATATTTTATGTCCAGGCTTTTCCACGTGGTACTTTGCCAGTTGATTTTTTGAACACTTTTGTCTTATGTCCAAAAAATGGTGGGCCATTCTGACCATTAGTTTTGCACATATAGAAACTTCTGCAAGATCCACACTGCAACCTGTATATGACAAACGGAGTGTTAAAATCACAGATCTTGTCTTGTGACTCCAGTAAGCTTTGCTTAGATTAAACTAAGGTAGTAAGTTATTGGAGTGAAGCAAAGTTGAGCATAGCAAGACAGAACAGAGAGCGATATTCCCAAGACAGGACACTCCAGAATCAGTTGATTGACTGATAATCAAAAAAGAAAGGCAAACTGCATGTAAAGAGTTCAGCTACTGAATTAAAACTGTGTATCCCCATCTGTGGGAGAAGGTTTACAAAAAGACATCTGAGAGAACAGAAACAAATTAAATCAAAATGTGGAAGAGTCAAAAGCTGATCACAAAATAGTTGGTTAATTAAAAATGACTTACAGAGCATACACATACCTATATTTTTTTTTTGCAAAAACAGTTTAATATATCTTCTCACCATTAACACTTGTGTTTGTTTGTTTGCTTTCTCTAGGGTGAAGGATGCAACCACTTTTAGCCTGTGGTCACCAGCCAAAAGAAGAGAGCTACAATTTCAAGTAATAGCATACAAATACCTTCTTGCTTTCAGAATCAATAGTAGTTGTCAGGGTTGTACTAAACTGCAGGCTTCTTTGAATACCCACGTCCACTACTGTTCCTTCGGAAACATGTTGAGTATTCTTTTAATTTTATTATAATGGGGAATTTAGCTGAATGGAACCTGTTAAAAGTGGGAAAATACCTGAGGAAGAATAAAGTTGCGGAAGATGAGAAAATGCCAAATCTTACATTAAAAAAGCTCCAACAGGACCAGTATACTGTAACATAAACACAATTATGAGTCACATTTAAAAATTAAAGTTATATTATTACAAACATGTAGAAAGCTTGTTGGGTTTCTTAGAAGGGTTTTCTGTCAGTTGGAGAGCATTTGGAAACATCACTGAATTCAATATCCTGTATAAACTTCCTGCACCTTTCCTCTCATTGGACTTGCCTCCTTTTGGTCTTTCTCACTGATTTGCCTTCCCTGTGCTGGCAAGTGTACCAGGTTAATACTACTCTTCAAATCATTGACTTGTTCAAGGGCACCTTATATGTTTTTATTTCCTCAAGCTTAGCTGCTCTAGACATGCACTTCACATAAGAGGAATGCTTGCAGGCTTAAAATGTTTTACATTTTACGTACACTGAGATTTTCAGCATCTCAGAGAAATCCTAAGGCATTTTTGTTTATTTTTGAAAAAAAACTGTGTGTGTATGTATATATATATATATATATATATATATATATATATATATATATCTATATCTATATGGTTCCACTTGAAACCGTTGAATGTTCAGAACATCGAAGTTCTGATCATCGAGACCAGAACATCGATGTTCAGAAAACCGAAGGTACAAAATGAACCACACAAAAACAAAAAAACTTCCAAAAACTATTTTATGCAGGGGGACTTGGCCCCCCTGCACCCCACATGTGGAGGGCTGCACCCCCACACCCCCCTACTTTAATATTCCAACTCCGTGATCGCACTACAGTGGGTAAGGGAAATCTCCTGTTTACCACTATATGCGGTAGCACTAAACGGGATATTTCCCGTACCCTACTTGCAATGCCAACACTCAGATGCCACACACACACAACATGCAGGGCACCTTGCTGCCCTGCATACACACCCAAAAGTTTACAATTTTACTTACTTGGCACTTCCACTTTGAACCTTTGATGTTCTGAACATCGATGTTCTGGTCTCAATGATCAGAACTTCAATGTTCTGAACATTCAACGGTTTCAAGTGGAACTATATATATATATATATATATATATATATATATATATATATATATATATATATATGTATATATATATGTGTGTGTGTGTGTGTGTGGTTCTGTTATGTTTGAAAAAACAAAATGCTGAAATGCAAAATGTTGAAAACTTACTTAATGTAGGGGTCAAGCCCCCTTGGACCCACATACCCTGCTAATTATACATAGCAACTCCAGGGTCAGGATCACACAACAGTGGGGAAGTGCCAATTCCATTTTCAAGACTGTGTGTTTTAGGTATATCAGGCCCAGTTCCGAAACACTTGATCTCACTGTACTTACACTGAGAGCAGGTCGTTTGAAATCTGGCTCCTAGTCTAAGCCTATTTATAGTTAGACATTAAACCAAAGTAAGTCACTCACACTGTGAACAAGTCTTTCAGAATCAGGGCAAACTTTCACTGAGAACAACTCTTTTGACCTGGCCCTTTATGTTTCAACATTTTATTTTTTTGTTTCATTCAAATGGCACAGAACCCTATAGACACACACACACACACACACACACACACACACACACACACACACACACACACACACACACACACACACACACACACACACAAGGCAACGTATAAATGGTTCATCTCCTAGGACACTGTTTTTAAATGTTTCACCTCCAAAGCCCCTGCTTACGCTTATCAAGAGTACAATAACTTGTCAGACATTTGGGATGCATGGCTAGGCATAAAAAAGTCCCTGTAGTCATTAACCTAGTAAACATCTATGAACCTATGAAACTACGCACACACACACACACACACACACACACACACAAAATTATATAATGAATGGTTAACATGTCAAATGATCAACACAAAAAACGCTGAGCAAAATATGTCAATATTTCATTATACTGGCAACAAACATTAGCTGACATGCTACCCTTAACCCTACCAATCATTCAGCTCAGATTTTTTTAAAATAGTGGTATTATTATGAAAAGGGTTTTTTGAAGGTAATGTGCGTTCACCTCCCTGCTCCACCTTAGTAATGTGTGCTAACCTTAACCCTGCCTCTGCCCCTAACCTTACACATGCAATTTACCTTTAAAAAACTCTGTCCTTAGCACTACCTGCAAACACCACAGATCACTCACCTCACATTCATGCAACACACACACACACACACAAACGCACGTGCGCACACACACATGCACACACACACACACACACACACACACACACACACACACACACACACACACACACACACACACACACACACACACACACACACACACATCACTTTATCTGTCTTCTTACCTGTCCCTAACTCCAACCCTACCCCACGCGTGCTTATATACACATTCAATATTCCTTCTTACCTAACTCTTACTCTTATTGTAAAACATACACAAATGTTCACAAAAATATTAAGTCCATCTGTTTACTTATCCCTTACCGTAAGGTAAAAAACACACATTTGCACACAATCTTCCAACAATTCCACAAATCACCTTACATTTGTCAGCCAAACCAGAAGTTGGCCAATACAATATTCTCACAAATAGCCTTTCACACAAAATGAACTATAGTTCCATTTCAGTCACACAAATGAGTGTCAACCAAGTGAACTGCATTTTAATCTGTATCTATACCTAATTCTAAATCGATATCTGTATCTCTATATATTTATATCTGTGTCCCTCTTAGAAGCTTGATTTTCCAAAAAACTGGAAGTCTTTGAATTGCCATCCCTGTACAGTGAGGTTCAGGGAATTTACCCTTTTCCCCACTATAGTGCAATCTCAGAGTTAGTATGTATAATGTGCAGAGGGTGGGGGCATGGCCTCCCACTTGTGGGATGCAGGGGACTTGCCCCCTACAAAAACATAGCAAAATGGTAATTTTTTGTTGCTTTCCAAAGTCTGAGTTTTCAGAAAATCGTTCATATCGTCTCGCGCATATGAATTTTGAGTTTCTGAAAAGGTTATATTTCTGTTCTTCTACAAAAAGAAAGCAGAATGACCTCAGTTAGCAATTTATTCTCTCCTATATCAAACAACAGTTATGGTAACAGTCAGCATATAAAACTAATGTAATTAAATGCAGACAGTGTCTGAGTTCTGTTTTAGTATGACTGATTTCTAATTTGGTTTACTATAGCTCAAAGATTTGCCTTTAAAAAATCTCAATCTCTCAAAACGTTTCAGGGTTAAGGAGTCTGCATATCAAGAGTTATACTTTGTATTGAGTCAGACAAGAACAATTTAGGGCCGGATTCATGAAGGCTTGTATGGAGTGTAAGAGTAGTGTAAGACGGCAGACAGGCAATATGTCTTCCAAGCAATTCAGCAATAGCCGGCAGGGGCCTGCATGAGAGCCTCTAAAGCTACTCTTGCACGGACAGTGTTATGGTATGCAAATTACCTCATTTGCTGCTGAAAGCTATGCAAATGAGGTAAATATGCGATCCCGGAAACACTAACCTGTCCGTGTAAGAGTAGTGTTATCTGCAGAAATGCACTCCATTGGTAACGGAGTACCGTTCTGCAAATAGCTAAACAGAGCTATGACAGCTCCAAATAAAGGATGCATCTAGTTGAGGAAGCATGCCAATGGTCAAATATAAGAACATTGGCATTTGCAAATGTTTTAAATCCTTAAAATCCCATTTTTTTCCCCAATTGCCGATGTTTAAGTGTAGTGCAGCGGCGCACACACATGCTGCGCTTTAAATAAAATTAAAAAAAGTGAAAAATAGCCACAAATGTGCATTTTCACTAAAAAGCTTGTTCTGCCATGCAGGTAAATGGCAGGCTGAAAACAACATGGCCACTGAGTAATGGTTGCTAAGGGGGGGAAGCTCAGTGTGAGAGATGTAACCAAGGATTAGTAGGCAATCCTATGCAAATGAGGATAAGGATAGTGAATTCCAATTTTCCCCGGCATGTGAGCCATGTCCCTAGAGTGTAAGTGTAGGAGTAGGGTAGTAGTAGAGTAGAAGATAGGTGACATCATGAGGAGGTATGTCTAAAAGACTGTAAGGTAATTGGAGCACAGTGGCTTGTGTTTGCCCTGAGTTGCTCAGGATTGCAAGAGGCGTGTGTACAGTGGTGCTAGCTGAAAACAAGAAACCAAAGGTGTACGCCGTGGATATATCTGAAGCTTCTTGCAAACAGCCACACAGCGTGTGTGCACGTGTGTGCGGGTGTGCACTTGTTTGCGTGCCGCTGCCCCTTGTGGAAACAAATAGGGAAAAAGGAAGGAAAATAAGTAGTAGGAAGTTAACCAAGGAGAACTAGCAGAGCTACCAGGTGAAATATATCTGAATCAGCCAATTACACAGGCAGTAGACTAGCCCAGCCCAACCCAGCACTTTAAACTCTGCTAACAGCAGTCTACCCTGTTTTTTCACAAGAACTCTGCAACACTACAGTATACAAAGAGTGAAAACATAAAAAGCTTTAGGCTGACAAAATGTTAGGGGCTGCTATTGCTATCATAAATGAACATATGCAAGGTGCTGAGGGTGGTGATGTTGTGAATGCTGCTGAGCAACCCACAGTGAGGAGACGGAGAAGAGTGTACAGACCCAGGGTAACCTACCAGGGGCTACACGAGCTGGAGATAGTGGAGTGCTATAGAGTGGACAGAGACCTCCTGCAGCAAATTGTTGAGCTGTGCCGGCCATGCCTCACACACAGAACCAACAGAGGGAACCCATCCCAGTGGATACCAAGGTATGTGTTGGCCTACGGATACTAGCTACAGGTACCTTCCAGAGACCATCTGGTGATATGATGGGTGTTTCACAGGCATCAGCATCCAGGGTACTGCACCAGTTCCTGGATGCCATGTCAGCACATGTCGGTGAGCATGTATATTTCCCCAATTCCAGTGAGGCATTGGCCAGCAATATGCATCTTTTCCACCAAATAGCAGAATACCCTGAGGTGGTGGGTGCAATAGACTGCACGCACATACACATCAAAGCACCACCCGGTGAGCAGGGTAGTGTCTACATCAACTGCAAGGGCTTCCCCTCCATCAACTGCCAGGTCATGTGCGATGCTCAGGGCATAATAATGAATGTGCGTGCTGGCTGCCCTGGAAGCTATCATGATTCCCACATCTGGCATCTGACGCAGCTGTACCAGAGATTTGCCAATGGGGACATCGCTGACGGTCACCTAGTGGGGGATGCTGGATACGCACTGGAGCCGTGGCTGATGACACCCATCAGAAATGCGCACACACCCGAACAAGAACTCCATAATGAGGCACACGCACAAACAAGAAACATTATTGAGCGTGTGTTTGGGATGCTCAAGTCACGGTTCCAGTGCCTGGACACATCCGGTGGAGCCTTGCAGTACTCACGAACTACATGTACCCAAATTGTCATGGTATGTGTCATGCTACACAATATGATCCTGCGAAAACAGCTGCAGCAGGAACAGCATGGGGCAGGGCCAAACAGCCCCCCACCATTGCCAAGGCCTGCACAGGGACATCGTGACTCAGAGGAAGAACAACCTGAGCCTGTCCCAGTAGGCAGAAGGAGGCATGCCCAGTATGCCCTGGCCTTGGCAAAGAGGCAATGCATAGCACATACACTGATTCAGTAGGAACCCTGGAAATTACACCTCTCTCTGTCTTGCACATACAGTAAAAGGGATGCCTAACTTGACACTACCTGTTTTCAAACATGTATAGGGATTGTACTATGTGCATCTGACATAGGCAGACCTGCAGCACCACCTGAGGCATGATTGCCCTATTTTAAGCAATATAAAGCAGTGCTAAGCACATTTTACCACTATTTAGCATATTTAAGCACAATTGCATGGAACTGCGCACTGTGCTAACTAGCGCAACGTTGGGCAACATTGGGCAATGTTGGTCAACGTAGGGCAATGTTGGGCAACGTTGGGCAATGTTGGGCAAAGTCAGGCAAAGTCGAGCAAAGCCGGGTAAACACGCTCACACCTGCTTTACTGTTCCTTAACCAGTCAGGTCTGCCCAGCAGGAAAATAAAAAGCAGTGACAGGGCTCAAACTCAGGATACTGTGCACTATAGTCACAGTACTGAATCACTAAGCCATGACAGCATTTCACTGGCTCAGACACAGCAGGGCAATTGTAGACTAACGCAAACACAAACAAATGCTGTATCATGCCCTCTGAACTCCCCCCCAGGCCTATGCAGACAAATAACAGCAGGCCAGGCAGTGCGATGTGGGTTGCGTAGGCTATGAAGTCACAAACTAATATACGTGAAATTGGAAGCTAAGATCTGTAGTACAGTAGTATGCCTCAAGCCAGTATGATAGGCAACAGTACAGACTGAAATGGAGTACCTGACATAGCAGTGCAAGCCTAGCAAATGTGTATGTGTCAGGTGAACCCCTCATCCTATGTACACCCACAGTAACAATCAGGTGTGCCCCCGGGTAGAAATGTACAAATAATAGTTGTCCGTCCCCCCTGTATGTAGAAATGTTGATAAGTCTATGCAAAGCGACTCATGGAAGCCCTGCAGGCACAGCGTGCTTCCTGTCGATGTACAATACAAAGGTGAGCCCTGAAGTAAAAAAACAACTTGATTTTTCACACACATATAGTATGTATGTCCATACTGGGTATGCTCACACACATCAACAAATTTAGCAAATTTCAGTCAGCAACATACTGAAAGGTCATACTGGGCATGCTCACACACTTAAATAAACAAAGCAAATGTCAGTCAACAACATACCAAAAGGTCATACTGGGCATGCTCCCACACTTAGGCCATGTCTGAGTACAGCAGTGGGCCACCCATGTCTGAGTACAGCAGTGGGCCACACATATCTGGCAGTTGCAGTTCATACCCCAGAAAGTTGTCAATATTCACCAATCCTGCCTTGCGCACACAGTTATATGAAAACAGACCCATATAATATATTGGACTCCTGTCATAATCAAACTATGTACTACAAGCACTTAAGTTGTTCAAAGAAAGTGGAAATTCAAAGAAGATCAATAAATCTCCGATCAGTATCATAAATAAACAATGAGCACTCCTAACATTATCCAATCCATGTTCTGGCAAAAATATTGTCAAAGAGTCCATAGAGAGCCATGAAGCTTTCTTTCGCATTGTCATATATATCAATGTAAACACATATATGTTCTGAGTAAGAGCAAGTATTTTTCCTCTGTTTATTTGCTAAGTTTTTCTGCATAGCCACCTATTTTGAGCATTTTCTGGCTTGTTAAACTTGATTTCTGCATTAGTAACTGTATTTAGAGCAGAACCTAGAGCTGTTTACTGAATTTCCTGTTTGCACTTATTTTTAAAATCGTTTTTTTCTCAAAACTTGCATTTTATCTGTCTTTGGCCTAGCACTCTTGTGTGGGGTCATTTACTGCACTGTTATAACTTGTTGATACTTGTGAACCTCTGCTATCTCTGAAAAACAAAAAACAAAAAATCTTGCTTTTTCCCACTTTTCTGAGATTTAAAAAGTTCAGTTACAGGCTTGCTGTTCTTGAACTGTTTGTAAGTTTCTGTGAGGCCATTTTTGCTTGGGCTAAAGGGAAGTCTCTGTTGATCAGTGGCAGTGAAAAACATTGAGCAGCCTGTCTGCCCCTGTGGGAGTGGTTACTGACTTGAAACTGTAGTTTTATTGGCCATTTTGGGTCAATTCCAAAACTCCTTCATCTTCCTCTCTTAAAACCTGGTTGCCTCATGGTTTTGGCATCTTTTCAGGCTTGTTGGCTGTTGGTGAAGCACCCACCAAGAGGAGAAAATGCTGAGAGAAGAAAGGAGCCACTTTTGAGATTTTAAGTATTTTTCCTGTTTATTTGCTAAGTTTTTCTGCATAGCCGCCTATTTTGAGCATTTTCTGGCTTGTTAAACTTGATTTCTGCATTAGTAACTGTACTTAGAGCACAACCTAGAGCTGTTTACTGAATTTCCTGTTTGCACTTATTTTTAAAATCGTTTTTTTCTCAAAACTTGCATTTTATCTGTCTTTGGCCTAGCACTCTTGTGTGGGGTCATTTACTGCACTGTTATAACTTGTTGATACTTGTGAACCTCTGCTATCTCTGAAAAAAAACAAAAAAATCTTGCTTTTTTCCCACTTTTCTGAGATTTAAAAAAGTTCAGTTACAGGCTTGCTGTTCTTGAACTGTTTGTAAGTTTCTGTGAGGCCATTGTTTGCTTGGGCTAAAGGGAAGTCTCTCTGTTGATCAGTGGCAGTGAAAAACATTGAGCAGCCTGCCTGCCCCTGTGGGAGTGGTTACTGACTTGAAACTGTAGTTTTATTGGCCATTTTGGGTCAATTCCAAAACTCCTTCATCTTCCTCTCTTAAAACCCTCTTTTGCGCGGTTTTGCGCGTTTTTGTGCATAGAGCAACAGTGGGCAGCGCCGCCTAATTGGGTTTAAACTATTCCTGGCTCCACAAAGTCTGCTCTTCACTTTTTCCCCTTAGAACTGTTCTATCTCTCAATTTAAACACCATATTCTCATTCTAAGGCCCTTCACTGGTCCAATTAAGTAATCCTGCAAGTTAGCACTATTAAACCATAAGCACTACTTACTCTTATACTCTCTACGATTACCCTGTCCTCTATTGGTCCATCTTAAATTCAGTTTCCCTATATTACTCTAGCATGTCCAAAGGTCAGTCAATGGTTTCCTCTCCAATCCAGCTGGTGAATCTGGGAATTTTGAGGCAATGTTACAACTGTCTCATGTAAACGGACAACCCTCTCCTCCTCCAAACAGGTTCAAATATATGTGAGAGATGCAACTATTTAGCCAAACTGGAGGCTGAGCTCTCTCATCTCAAAACTGGTGTAACCAGTCAGAAGGAGAAGGTAACCTCACACAGCACAATTCCAGTATCACATAGTCCCACCACATCAGCGAACCAAACACATAAATACACAAAAACATACTCGGAGGCTCTAAATAAAAATCTATCTAAGCAACAGAGACCTCCAAAGCAGACATCCAAGCAAACGCTACCTCAAAACAAAACACACACAACACATAACCCACAAAGTCAGTGTGCCAAGCAGCCAAAGCCCTTAAGGCTGAATAACACACCTGATACTCTTGTAATAGGTAACTCTATTGTCAGACACACTGACGTCCCGCTCACCAGGCTGAATAAAGAGAAGGTCACGGTGAGCTGCCTGTCGGGTGCTAGGATCCGCCACATAATGCAAGCACTCAGGTCACTCCAAAGCAAATACAAATATGACTCAGTCATTGTACATGCTGGTGTGAATGACCTGAGACGTACCTCCCTGGACTACATGAAAAGAGACATAGAGGAGCTCTCTGATCATGTAGCCCAGGCTGGTATGACCCTGACCTTGAGCAGCATCTTACCCTCACCTAGAATGATGCCACAGTACAAAGACAAAATGATCGATTTTAACAATTGGCTAAAATTGTGGTGTCATTCAAAGGGGATCCAGTGTCTGTCAGCCTGGGATGACATGCTCGACAAGCCATGTTGCTTCGCTAGGGACGGCTTGCACCTGTCACCACTGGGCTTTTGGATATTGGCAAAGGCTCTTGCCACCCCCATACTGCCTTTTTTAGGCAAGGCTCAAAAGTCAAACCCACCCCCATAGACAGCACAAGGAACAAGAAACTAAGGGTAATGCTGCTAAACGCCAGAAGTCTTAACCTCAAGATGCGCACACTTGAAGCTCTCCTCAGTATGGAGAACATCGATATCTGTGCAGTGACAGAAACCTGGTTCAAGGCTCCAGAAAGCACCCCAGCACTACCAGGCTATATCTCATATCATGCTTTTCGGCCCCAAAATCCGGACCGAACCACAAAAGGAGGGGGAGTTTCCATATTTATCAAGGATATCCACACCTCCAGGTTAGTGGCATTGCACGAAGTATCGGAGACCATCCATGTGCAACTAACTGTGGGCAAGACTGCTTTTCAGTTTATAGCATCCTACAGACCACCCTCTCAAAGTCAGGAATCCCACTCGGCTTTCCTGAAAACATTGGAGAACATGAAGATCTCTCCGAGCACCATTATATTGGGTGACTTCAACTACCCAAACATTGACTGGGAGCACTACTCAAGCCCCAGCACCTTAGCCCAAAGGTTCCTGGAAATTATAAACTCAAATGCTATGGAACAACTAGTCACCACTCCCACAAGAGGGGACAACATACTAGACCTGATCATTACCAACATGGGGACTCTATGCTCCACACCAGAAGTATATCCCTCATTGGTAAGATCAGACCATACATTAATTTCACTGGATGTCCACATCCCGACCCCACCCCCAGCCCAGAAAACCACAGTGAAAAACTTCTCAAAACCGAACTTCTCACTTCTCAAAACCGAAGTGGAATCCTTCAAGGCCCCAGGGCCAGTGGAAACTATGGCCCAAACTGCAGAATCCTATATAAACGCATTCTACGGACATCTCCAGGAATGCATGGATCATGCTATCCCAAACAAAACCAAGACCCAATCATCCAAAGGCAGGCGTCCAGTCTGGTGGACCCCTGCCATAAATAAACTGTACAACAGAAGGAGGAAGCTACTTCATGATAGAGCAAAATCCCTAATAGGGAAGGCATCTCTGATCAGTACTAGCAAAAAATTACGATCCCTCATAAAATTCTCCAAGGCCAGCTTCGAGAGAAAAATTGCACAGGACACCAAAGGCAATCATAAGGCTTTTTTCAGTTATGTTAGGAACCTGGGATGCAACTCCCAGACTTGTTCTGAGTTGATTCTAAACGACAAAAAATACACTGAACCCACAGACATCGCCAATATCCTGGCAGACAGGTTCAGTGCAAACTTCTTCCCCCCCAAAAGAGCAAGTATCTATCCCGGCAGAGGGCTGCCTCCCAAACATCTCTGATGCTCAGGTGAAGGCTGCCCTCTCCAAAGCAAAAAACACTGCTTCCATGGGACCAGATGGTGTCCCAGGTTGCGTCCTACATGAACTCCAAGAGGAACTAATCCCTCAAATAAAACAGCTATACAATCTCAGCCTCACTACAGAATATGTGCCCACAGAATGACATACAGCAACAGTGGTCCCACTCCACAAAGGTGGAGCCTCTACGGACCCTGGAAACTATCACCCCATAAGCCTGACTAGCTTAGTCTGCAAAGCTATGGAGAGGATCATCATGGAGCTCATAAACAAAGACATTGGGGACCTACAGACACTAGATCCTACCCAGTTCGGCTTTGTCAAGGGCAGATCCTGCCTTTTGAACCTGGTTGACTTCTTCGAAACTGTCACCAAAGCCATAGATGAAAGGAAGGTAGCCCACACAGCCTATCTGGACCTTGCAAAGGCATTTGACACAATACCCCACTCAGGCATCATAGATAAGCTATCCAGCTTAAATATAAACCCCTATGTCACAAGATGGGTCGCAAACTGGCACAAAGACAGAACCCACAGAGTGAGAGTTCTGGATCCATGTCAGACTCGAAACCAGTCACAAGTGGCATCCCACAGGGTTCTGTCCTGGGACCACTCTTGTTCAGTATATACTTTTCCGAGGTACAGGCAAAGGCGGGAGGACTATGGCTCACCAAGTTCACAGACGACTGCAAACTGGGCGCCATAATCAACTCTCCAGCTGGCACAAACATCCTTCAAAAAGGTCTCACAGAGACAGATAACTGGTGCCAGCACCATGGTTTAAAGCTAAATGCCAAAAAATGTATAGTCATACCCTTTGGCAAAAACAATGAGCCCACAAATTACCACATAGGCGGAAACCCATTAAGCACAGAGAAAGTTATTAGGGACCTGGGGACCCAAGTTGATAGCAATCTCTCCTTTGAAAACCACATTGCCAAAGTGGTTAGAAAGACCTTCTACATAGCCCACCTCATCACGAAGGGTTTCACATCTAGATCAAGAGAGGTAATCGTGCCCCTTTATTCATCCCTCATCAGGCCCATCATAGAATACAATGCCTTTGGGATGTACCTTACCCGACACCTGCAGCAATTAGAAAGACCCCAAAAGTATCTCACCAAGAGGATCAAGGGTCTCAAACAGATACCATATGCTGCTTGGTTAAAAAAACTCCAGCTCTACTCAGTTGCATACCGCCTACTTCGAGGCGATCTATGCCTGACATACAAAGCTATGTCAAATCCAGAATTAATGGACATGCTCCACCTCAGTAAATCTAAATCCCTTAGAGCCACACGCTCGAGGGACTTGAACCTCAGCACAGAAATAAATAGAACTTGCTGGAGGGACAGGTTCATAACCCAGAGGCTCCCTTCGCTCTGGAATAGAATTCCAGTTCATGTGACACCATCTCTTCAAGAAGAATCTCGATACGTGGATGAGGGATCGTAGGTTTGTCCCAGGGATTACTCCCGTGTCACTATTAGACAGAGCCACAGTAAACTAAACCTTAAAAAGGGCACAGTATACTCAAACAAGGGGTGGCATAAGCCATACAGAATCGGGCTAGGCTTATAATTGCCCCAGGGCAGATAGCCTAGTATGAACCTATGAACCTATGAATACATGTACATGACTGACATTGCCACCATCTTGTCACACAGGTTCATACATATTTACCCCCCTCTCACTGACAAAAGGTCCCATTATCATACTTGGAGATTGTGAAAACCCAGAAATCACAGATACAATGGTTAAACAGCACTTCCAAACCTAAAAACACGGCATCTATGGGATGACATGGTTTCCCTAGCTGTGTCATATGTGAACTCCAAAACAAACAGACCCTGCACCTGAACAGTCTGTTGAGACTCACCCTCTGTACAGGATATGAAACTGTTGAATGCATTACAGCAACATTTGGCACACTCCACAAGTGTTGTTGCACAACAGACCATAGGAACTATTGTCTTATAAACCTATTAAGCCTGATCTGCAAGGTCATTGAGTCCATTATGATGGAACTCATAAAAAGAGCTATTGTGAGCCTACAAACACCCGACCCTACCAATTCCGGTTTGGTCAGGGACAGATCATGGTTCCCAAACCTGCTAGACTGTTTTCAAGGCAGTCACCCAGGACATACATCAATGAAATGAGCTACACACGTCCCACATAGACCTTGAAAAGCCCTTTTCCAACATCCCAGACACATGTCGTATCCACAAAATCAACAACCAGTGCATACATATGTATGGCATTTGATGGATTGCCAACTGGGGCACAGATAGATCCCACAAGGTAAGAATTGTGTTCTCCTGTCCAAGCTGGTAACAACTGCTGTCCCCCATGGCTCAGTCCTGGGACCCCTCCTGTCTGGTGTATACTTTTCAGAAATACAGTCAAACACACGAGGGCTATGTTTAGCAAAGTTTGTGGATGACTGCATAAAAGTTGTCATAATCAATGTTTGGGACAACAGAGACATCCTTAACAGGGTCTCAGTCAGACATATGTGGTGTAAAATTCATGGCCTTGAGCTACAGTCATACAATTACCACATAAGTGCCAACACCTTAAATATGTAAGTGATAATAAGGGATCTATGGACACATGTGGATAGTCATCTCTACTTCCAGAAACATATTCACAAAGTGGTTAGAAAATCATGCTATGTGTTCCCACAAACTGCCAAAGTCTTTGCATGTAGGTCAAAGGAGGTTCCCTCCACACATCAGTCATCAGACCCATCAGAGAGTGCCATAACACACTTGCAATGAATCTGACTATGCACCCTCAGCAGCTGGAAAGACCACTAAAGTACCTCAACAAGAGGATTACTGGCCTCAAACAGTTGCCCATGCAACAAGACTGAATTTAACTTAATCGGTACTCTGTTGCATACTGTCTACTCAGGAGATTTCTGCCTAACAGACAGGTCCATGTCCAATGCAGAACTGATGTTCATTTGCTATCTGAAGTAAAACCAAGCTCACTGTACCACATGCTCTAGGGATATCATCATCACAGCATTAAACAGAACATGTTGGAGGGATACATTACTATCTCACAGACTTCTCTTGCTGTGGAACAGGCTCCCAACCGACATTAAGCCGAGATCCTCACTGACACACTTCCAGAAGAGCCTTGATGAGTGTATGTGAAACTGAACTGTCACACCATGGATCACTTCATCAGCTCTACTACACAGAGGCCTAGGGAACTAACTCCATGGGTGGTGATAGCTGCACACTCTGGCCATACTAATATATGCTTTCAGGCAGGTAGCCTATTACCTACTTATGTACCTCTATATATATATATATATATATATGTAGGGGGAACACAGTATAATAAACCAAAGATGAATGGGCAGAGATGTGTGTAAGAGGGTGACCATGACAGGGAGCCATCCAGGAATGTTCCACCCAGCACACATCCCAATGGCATGAAAGACATGAGGTGCACATCTCTCCCACTGTACATAACAGCCACCAGTATCTGTAAGCTTTACAGTGTATGTGTTTCATGTGCCTGCTGTACATCATGACTGTACAATGAAGTACACATCTACTATCTGTAGACATGTACCTGTCACATAGGTTCATAGGTATGTAGTAGACTATCTCCACGAAGGCATATATCAGCCTACGCAAGTTGCGCAGCTTTCACCACACCATTGGGCAGTCTGCCAAGGCCTATTTCTAATAGTTAGTACCTTAAGCCCCTTTCTGCTGGGGCTGCTAATGTGATGTCTGGCATGAATTTTCTGTTTCCCTTCCACTCCTCAAGGTTTCAATTGAAGAGTGTCAGCGAGGGGTTCTGGCTGATGTACATTGGGACTCTTTTCCACAGTAAGGCAAGTGTCTGGGATGGTACTCTATCCCACCAGCATGTTGTATTCATCGTTCTGATGAGGTTCATATCCCTGGAATGTGTAGGGTGACTCAGTGTTGTTATGTGTAGATGGAGCATGTTCAACAGTTATGTGTTGGACATGGCTCTGTATGTTAGGCAGAGTGTGCCTCTGAGTAGGCTGTATGCAACGAAGAACAGATTAAGTTTTACCAGTTGTGTTGCATAACACAACTGTTCGAGGCCAGTAATCCTCTTGGTGAGGTATCTATGTGGTCTCTACAGCTGCTGGATATGCTAAGTCGAGTACATCCAAAATGGTGCCCTGTACTCAATGATGTGTCTGATGATGTAAGAGTAGAGTGCCAACACTACCTCTTTGGATCCTGATGCAAACCCTTTGTTGATTAGACGGGCCACATAGGATCTCCCAATTGCTTTGGCAAAATGGTTGTCAAAGGAAAGATGACTATGTACATGTGTCCCCAGATCCCTTACCTCCTTGTCATTTTTAAGGGGGTAACACCCATGTGGTAGTTTGTGGGTATTTTGTTTTCAACAAAGAGGATCACTATGCATTCCTCCACAGTGAGCTTGAGGCCATGATTCTGACACCACACATCTGTCTCATAGAGTCCCTTCTGGAGAATATGTCTGTCTTCCAGGGAATCTATTATGGCAAACACTTTGCAGTTCCCAGCAAACCTAGTCAACCACAACTCTCCTGTGTTGGCATGTACATTTGAGAAGTCTAAACCAAACAGGAGGGACCCCAGGACTGAACCCTGGGGGACAACAGTCATTACTGGTGTAGAGTGTGACATGTAGCCAGCAACTCGTAATGTGTGGGATCTATCTGTGAGCCAGTTTGCAATCCATCTTGTGATGTATGGATTCATGGCCAGGTTGGTGAGTTCATCTATGATACCTGACTGGGGAATGGTGTCAAAGGCCTTAGCGAGGTATAGGTAGGCTGTGTGGAGTTCATTTCAATCATCTGTAGCCTGGGTAACTGTCAAACAAATCCTACCAGATCAGGAGGTGTGGTCTGCATTTGTCGAAGCCAAACTGTGTGTGCTCAACTCTGTGAAGGTTCCCAATCTCTGTATTGTTAACTTCCATTATGATTGGCTCCATTGCCTTGCAGAACACACTCGTCAGGCTCATAGAGCATGAATGCCAAGGGGTTTTTGTGGCCCCACACCTGTGGAGTGTGAAGAACGTTGATGTGCAACATTCTATGGGCACATATCCTGTAGAGAGCATGTAGAGAGAGGTGTAGGTGTCCTTGATGAATATGGATACATCCTCACCCTATGTGCTATGATTCAGGTTCTGATGCTGGAAGGTATGGAATGAGTAGTATCCTGGTAGTGCTGGTGTGCTGTCTGGAGCCTTGAACAAGGTTACTGATACTGCACAGATATCAATATTCTCCATAATGAGAAATGCCTCAAGTGTGTGCATCTTGAGGCTGAGACTTCTGGCAATGAGTAGCATTTAGCTCACTTTGTGGTTATTTGTGTTGGTTACGGGGTTTGGTTTGTCCTGTGTGACTGGTGTTCCACACCTGACATCAGTGCCTCATTGGTCCCAACTGACCATAAGTTAAGTACCCTACATATCCACATCCTGGACCCACACTCCCATTAAGGAAACCATGTTAAAAAATGTCTCCAAAGCCAACTTCATGCTTCTTAAAACAGAAGTGCTGAACTGCAGGACAACCATGCAGATGGACAATACAGTTACAACTATTGAATCCTTCACAATTGCACTTTATAAGCACTTACATGACTGCATGCATTGTGCTATCCCAAACAGAACCAAGATGCTATCCTCTAAGAAAAGCAAGCCAATCTGGTGTTCCCCTGCCATAAACAAACTGCACAACAGAAGGAAAATACTGTTGCAAAAGAGGGTAAAATCCCATGAGGGGAGGAGCTCCATGGTCAGCATCAGCAAGAAGCTGTGATCCATGATAAAATCCTCCAAAGCTTGTTCTGAAAACAAAGTCGACACTGATTCTAAAGACAACCACAAAGCATTCTATAGCTATGTCAAGATTCTCAATGGCAACACTCAGATCTACTCTGAGTTACAGCACAATGGCACTGAATATACAGACCCAACTGATATTGCCAACATCCTGGCAGATAGGATCAGTGCTAACTTTACTCCCCTCTCACCCATGAAAGAGCACATCTCTATAATGGAAGACTGCAGAGTTGCTGTCATCACGGCTGCACAGGTAAAAAACACTCTCCAAAGCCAGGAACACAGCATCCATGGGACCAGATAACATCCCAGGCTGTGTTCTCCACAAACGACAGAACGAACAGGCAACACACCTATGTACCATGTTAAGTCATAGCCTCTCCTCAGGCTTTGTGCCTGCTGAATGGCGCACAGCGACGGTTATCCCACTACACAAGGGGGGAGCCACCATGGAGCACAGGAACTAGCGCCCCATTAGCCTGATGAGCCTGCTCTGCAAGGCCATGGAATGTATCATCATATAACTTATAAAAAAATACATTGGTAATCTCCAAACTCTGGACCACAACCTTGTTGGGTTTGTAAAAGGCAGATCATGTCTCCTAAACCTGATAGACGTCATTGAAGCGGTCACCAAAACCGTAGACAAGGGTAAGGTGGTTCACACAGCCTATGTAGATCTTGCCATGGCTTTCAACACCATCCCCCACTCTGGAATTATAGATAAACCCACTAAACTAGGTATAAATCGCTATGTCACAAGATGGGTTGCCAACTGGCTAACTGACAGTACACACACTGTGAAAGTAGCAGACACCAAGTACGACTTTGGACCAGAGACAAGTGCAGTACCACAGGGTTCAGTCCTGGGTCCTGTCCTGTTTGATATTTACTTCCCTGAAGTATAGGTGAACATGGAAGGTCTCTGGCTAATGAAGTTCCCAGATGACTGCAAACTAGGAGCCATAATCAAAACTACTGAAGATGTGGACATCCTACAAAAGGGCCTCACTGAGACAGATGTCTGGTGTCAAAGCCATGGCGTCAAGCTCAGTGCCAAAAAGTG
Organism: Protopterus annectens; assembly: GCF_019279795.1. Classification (NCBI taxonomy): domain Eukaryota; kingdom Metazoa; phylum Chordata; order Ceratodontiformes; family Protopteridae; genus Protopterus; species Protopterus annectens. The sequence continues at coordinate 1,770,859,418 of NC_056739.1, read as the reverse complement.
CATTGTTATCCCCTTTGGTAAAAACTCTGTAGCCATGAACTACAACATAGGTGGTAGTATACTTAACAATGAAAGTGTAATAAGAAACCTTGGGTCACAGGTGGACAGTGGACACATCTGTGATAATCACATCCCCAAAGTAGTCAGGAAATCCTTCTATGTGGCACACCTCATCACAAAAGGTGTTTCATGCAGAATAGATGAGGACATTGTTCCCCTCTACTCATCACTCACTAGACCCATATTAGAGTACAACACCCCTTTTGCTATATACCTCACAAGACATCTACAACAGCTGGAAAGCCTGCAGAAATACCTCACAAATAGCATTAGAGGCCTGAAATACATGCCATACACAGACCATCTCAAAATGCTCCAGCTGTACTCTCTCGCATATCGCCTACTCAGAGGTGATCTCTGCCTAACATACAAAGCTATGTCAAACACAGAGCTGTTGGACATGCTCCACTTAAAACATTCACAATCCCTCTGATCCCTCTGATCTTTGGCCCCAAAACCCAGAGTGAAATACAAAAGGAAGTGGTGTATCCATTTACCTTATGGATACCCACACCTTCAGGTTAGTGGCACAGCATGAGGCCTTGGAAACCATGCAAGTGCAACTAACATTGGGCAAAGCTGCTTATCAGATTGTAGCGTGCTACAGATCACCTACCTTGCCTCAGGAACCTCACTCAGTATTCCTGAGAACAGTGGAAAATATAAAGGTCCTACCAAACACCATTATATGAGGAGATTACAACTACCAAAACACTGACTGGGAGAATTACTCGTGTACAACATCCTTTGCCCAATGCTTCCTAGAGTTTAAAATCTCAAACACTCTGGAACAGCTGGTCACCACACCCACTAGAGGTGACAACATACTGGACCTGATCATCACCAACATGGGGTACCAGTGTTCCACAACAGAGATGAACCCCTCGCTGGTAATATCAGATCATAAAGTAATCACACTGGACATCCACATCACATCCCCCCCACAGTCAAGAAGACCACTGTGAAGAAAGTTTCTAAAGCAAACAGCACACTTCTCAAGACCAAAGTGGAAAGTTCCAAAGCACCCTTGCTATAGGATAATGCTATACAATCTGCAGAATCATTTACAAGTGCATTCTATGAGTATCTATAGGGATGCATGGATCGAGACATGCCAAATAAAACCATGATGCACTCCTCCAAAAATAGGAAACCAATCTGTTGGTCGTCGCATATAAATAAGCTATACAACAGAAGGAGGGAACAAACACATGATAGAGCAAACTTCACAAAAGGAAAGGCATCACTGATCATTATTAGGAAGAAACAATGATCGCTCATAAAATAATCCAAGGCCAGTTTCTAAAGGCAAATTGACAAGGAATGTAAGAATAACAACCACAAAGCCTTCGTTAGCTATACTAAACATTTAGGTGGCAACTCTCAAATACGCTGTCAGCTACTGCAAAATGGAAAAGAGATACTCTGAACCAACTTACATTGCCCACATCCTGGGGGACAAGTTCAGTGCAAACTCCCCCCCATCACCCCCAAAAGGGCCTGTGTCCATCCCAGAAGAATGCAGAGCACCAGACTTCATGGACATGCAGGTCAAAACAGCCCTCTCCAAAGCTAAGAACACAGCATCAATGGGACTGGATGGTGTCCCAGGCTGTGACTTACACCAGCCCCAAAAGGAACTACACCCTCACCTACATTCACTGTCCAGACTCAACCTTACCACAGGCTATGTACCCAAAGAATGGCATACAGCAACAGTCATCTAGCCCCACAAAGGGGGTGCCACAACAGAACCAGGAAACTATTGCCCTGTAGGCCTACTCAGCCTGGTCTGCAAAGCTATGGAGCAAATTATCATGGAACCCATAAACAGAGACATTGGGGACCTCCAGACACTGGACTCTCCCCAACTTGACATTGTTAAAGGTAGATCCTGACTCCTAAATCTAGTTGACTTATTTGAAACAGTTACCAAGGACATAGATGGAGGTGAAAGTAGTCCACACAGACCACCTGGACCTCACTAAGGCCTTTTGACACCATTCCCCACTCTGGCATCATGGACAGGCTTACCAGCTTGAACATTAACAGCTATGTCACAGGATGGGTGGCCAACTGGCTCACTGAACAAACACACATGTTCAGAATTGCGGGTGCCATGTCCGACTCTAAACCAGTCACAAATGGCATCCCACAGGTATTGGTCTTGGGACCCCCACCTGTTCAGTAGATACTGCTCAGAGGTACAGACAAGCATGGGAGGAGTATGGCTGAACAAGTTTGCAGATGACTGATAACTGTGGTCCATAATCGACTCCACGGCTGACAAATACATCCTACAGAAGGGTCTTACAGAGACAGATACCTGGTGTCAAAACAATGCCCTCATGCAGAATGCCAAAGAATGCATAGTCATCCCCTTTGGATAAAACAAAGTGCACACAAATTACCACATAGGTGGTAATCCAGTATATATGGAGAATGTAATTATGGCCCTGGGGACCCAGGTAGATAGTAAACTCTCCTTTGATGATCGCATTGCCAAAGTGTTTACATATTCCTTCTATGTAGCCCACCTAATGTCACCTAATGTAACCCACTTTGTCTAGTCTGATGATGTCACCTTCCTACAAATATACCTGTGGAAAAAAGAACTCCCAGTAATGTGTACAGCGTGTTGTATAAATGCATACTGCTCTAGTATCATAAGGTAGTTAGGTAGGGGTTTGAATTCTGCTCATGACAACTGTATGTGTGTGTCTGTGTGTGTATCTCCTTGTAAAGGAGCAACCTTTTTGGAGACAAATACAACACCTTAAAAGTGGTATACTTATCTATGTCAAGTCTGATGATGTCACCATCCTACAAATATACCTGTGGAAAAAAGAGCTCCCAGTAATGTGTATAGCACGTCATGTAAATGCCTACTGCTCTAGTATCATAAGGTAGTTAGATAGGGGGTTGAATCCTGCATTTGAAACTGTATGTGTGTATAACTCCTTGTAGAAGAGCAACCATTTTGGAGACAACTATGACACCTTAAAAGTGATATACTTATCTTTTTCAAGTCTGATGATGTCACCATCCTACAAATATACCTGTGGAAAAAGGAGCTCCTAGTAATGTGTATAGTGTGCCGTGTAAATGCGTACTGCTCTACTATCATAAAGTAGTTAGGTAGGGGTTTGAATCCTGCACTTAGTGAGTGTGTGTGTCTGCTCTATGTGTGTGACACAGTTGGTCACTGTGTTGTGGATTTTGTTTTTACTACTGTATGACATATCACAATGACAACAATATGTGCATTGCATGTCAGGTAGCTGTGTGGCAAATACATATATGTACATGTGACCTCAATTATGTCATAGGTGGGAACCCTGCTTTCTCCATGAACACATCTGTTATCTTTGCCAGAGTGTGCTGCCGCTTTCCAGACCTTAGGTCACATCTGTATGCTTGTGAGAAGCACAGCCACTGCAGTGATCCCTGGCCTAGGTCATCCGTGTCACACACACTCATTACAGTTTCTATTGAATAGTGTGAGTGAGGGTTTATGCCTGAGGTATATTTCAGACCAGTTCAAACGCAGCAAAGTCTGTCAATGATGGCTCTTCATTATAGGTGTACAACAACCTTTGTGGATATGCATGCAGAACCCTTATTGCTGATGTGATTCACCGTGGGATTTCAAAATATCTTTGGAAATGTGATTACCAAAGGAGAGATGATGTAACACTTGGCTGTATGTACACATCGGTACCTGTCAACATGTTGGGGGCTACTACCTATGTGGTAATGTGGGGATACTATGTTTTGTAAAGGTGGATGACTATGCTTTAGTTGGCTTATAGCTTTACAGCATAGGTTTGACAACAGGTATCTGTCTGTATGATACCCTTGTGGAGGATGTGTGTGTCATCTGGAGAATGCATTATAGGCCACAGTATGCATTTCCAGACGTGGACGGACATATCCCTACTGTGTTTGCTTGTATCTAAGTGAGCTATATGCCATCAGGAGTGGTCCCAGGAATGGGTGCAGGTGAACACCACTGGTTACTGGCGAAGTATAGTTCCTGAATGATACAAATGTTACTGTGTGTCCTACATCTGTGTGTCAGTTGTCAAGACATCATCTAATGATTGTTTATGGTCAGGCTGTTGAGGTTATGTATACTACCAGAATGCAAACCAATGACAGATAGTAACAGTATCACCCACAGCACAGTGTCAAACCATGTCATACACACATGTGTACCCAAGTTCCAAAATGTGTATAGTACAATGCATACTGGCCACCAATAGAAATTATGGAGTGTTAACACTGTGTAATACAGGGCATGTCACCCTGCCCATGTGCCCACTATGCACGTACATGCAGACAGTGCACCTCTACCATGTTCACAAATGTACACCTGCAAACCTGAGCTGCACACATCCTACACGTACTGTCCACTCTCTAACACATGCTGCCAGTACTACACACATCAGCCAAGTGGCACGTGGGTGGACAATACACTATTGGGAATAACACTGGTGTAAACAATACTACATTGACAATCATAGCTTTAATGCATCATGCCTGCTCAGCTACACCTTCAAGGATATCATTACACTTTACTGCTGACAACATGCTAACATTGCTATACTGCTATAAAGTCACACTGTGTATCAGCACCATGTGAGCCTGTTCCTGCATCAATGTTACAGATGACAGGAGGTGGCACAGGTTTCATCAAATGCACAGGGTGTGTTGTTGGTTTGCCAGAGGCCTACATTGAGCCATACAATCAACATGTATGTGTGTGTGTGTGTGTGTGTGTGCGTGTGTGTGTGTGTGTGTGTGTGTGTGTGTGTGTGTGTGTGTGTGTGTGTGTGTGTGTGTGTGAGGGCCAAGAGTACTGGTATGGGCCAATGTTAATGTAATATGTGCGGGTATGTGTTAGCCCTAGGTGTCTGGTTTATGTGTGTGTGTGTCTGCATGCACACAGTTCCGCCATGTGGCTGCCATATACAGGGGTTTGTGGGACAGCCACAGACTGTACCTGCCAGGCTTTACAGATCACCGCCTCTGGCCACATATATGGTACCTGTGCCTAGCAGGGGTGCTACTGACAGTATCAGGTACTAAGCCAGACTGGGTACTATCCTCAGAGGTAGACAGATGTACACTGGACCCAGGTCCCTGCTGAGACTGGCCAGAGCCACGTGCATGTGGTCTTCTAGGATGGTCTATGGACAGCCCACCCCAACATTGCTGGGGCTGGTACTGGCACCACAGGAGCAGCTGTGACTTGAGGGACATCCATGGCAACTGGCAGCTGCTGATGTTGCTGGCATACATCCACGTCGACGTCTCAACCGTCCTGCACTGTCCTGACTCATGGACATGACATTGCGGAGGACATCTAATGTCTCACCGCAACGACTATCAGTGACCTCAGTGTAATGACGGATGGCACCTACAAGGTCACAGATGCTGTCATTTAAAGTGGTGTTATGTGCCCTCTGTGCCCTTAGTCCCTGTCTGGTGTACCGTTCCATAAGTGCCTGTGCCTCCATGACAGCCTGGAACATGCGTGAGGTTGTAAGACCTGTGGCATGTCTGCCACGGGCATGATGACCAGCAGTGCTCTGATGAGAACCCCTGGACATCTGCCTATGTGGTACTGTTCCAGACCTCTGGGTATGGCTGCTGTGTCCGGATGCATGTGCCATAGATACCACACTGTCCTGGCCATTGCCGACTGTACACTGTCCCTCAGCTAAGGGCATTGGTGATGATGGATGTATTGGCAGTATGACTGTGTGCATGGATGGGGTGGACAACTGTGTACTGTCGATTGGTGGCCCAATGACAGACCCCGGCAAACATAACTGTGCCTCAACACACCTATCCTCATTATCATTATTTGTCTCAGTGACATCAGGTTCCCTGCTGTAGTGAACCAGCCCAACTTCAGCACCTGTGAGAGGAAGATAGGAAACACACTTTACAACCTGTACATGATGTGAGAACATATACACACATGCACACATGCACACATGCACACATGAACACATGAACACATGCACACATTCACACATGAACACATGCACACATGATCACATGCACACATGCACACATGAACACATGCACACATGCACACATGCACATGCACACAAATACACTCCTCACTACAGCAGAGACACACACACACACACACACACACACACACACACACACACACACACACACACACAGACCCACCACCAGCAATCCAGAACATACTCAATAGCGGTTGATGGTGTGGTACAGTATCACAAGACAAACAGTCATATCACACATGTCAGCATGCAGGACATGTGTTGCTCAACAGCATGCAGTGCGAGTGTAGACAGTCCTTGCTAATAACAGTATACATGGCTTTGATGCATGTGTGTTGTTGTTCAGTGATTGGCCTCAACCTGGAACGCAATGTGTACATGGACACAACATTGCTGTGCAAGTATTACAAGCTCTTCAATGTGCTGTGCACCATCACTCACAGGTATACATACCATGGCTGGATGTTTCTCTGTGTGTCACATAGATATCCATTACTGATTAGAGCGTCTGTGTCTTTAACAGATAAATGTGGTCACAGGTTTAGCTCATGCATGCTATGTATACACACAGGATGAGTGGTGAGTGTATACCTGATGAAATACCATTGCTCAACATAGCCATTGTACAGTAGTTATGATGAGTGTAGAACATATTGTGGACATGCCAGTGCCAGCCATGACATGGCATGCTACAACACAACTGCAACATTAAACATCACACATACCCAATGTGTGTCATGTGACCTATACACTCAATAGCATTACAAGACGTATATGTGTCACTTTGTGCAAATGAAGATTGCTATGCATATTATGCATAGGTGCATATGTTTGCACACACACAACACTGAGGTGTATAGCAATGAATGCTATGTGTAGTACTGTGGTTACTGTAACTGGATGGGGTGTAGTACCATGAGCCATCATCATGCAGCATCATGTAGTCACTCAAGGCTACTAATGTGTGCCAGACCGGCACCTATCATGCTGTACCTGAACCACAGTACCATGGCTACATTCACCATTTCACAGCCAGTTGTTACATGGGTTTGTAAGGTGCCCAATAGGGAGCATTGCCTAACATGAATGTGTTGTGTGTTGAAGAGTGTCGCACTGCCCCATGATAGGCCTTTACCCCTCAAGTATATTATGTGTGCTGTGTGGATGACATTTGGGATACTGGAGTGTGACCTTACAGCGTGTGTCTGAATACGCCATGTGTAGCATATTAACATGTACTGCATATGATGAAGTTGTGTATGTTGTGTGCATGTGTATCGACTGCCTATCCAATGTCCACTACAGTGTACCCACAATTGTTTGGGATGCTCTGTGCATTGCATGTGTTTGAGGCAGTTACTCACCTTACTGAGATGTGCATAGTCTCACAGCAAGCATGCACAGCATGCATTTTGAGTAGGTGTGTTACATGTGTACATGGCCTACACCTCACCAATGACATGCACATTTTATTTACAATATTAAATGTGGAAAACACTCACCAGCATGGGTCTGCTGCCTTGCTGTCACACCAGAGGGACCTACAAGGATATGAGACAGTTTGTCAGTGGCAACAACTGTGGCATAGCTACTGTGGGTTTGCAATCTTACAGTAGTACTATGGTTGACAGTCACAGGCCTACACATCATGTTCCAAATTATCAGTATTGCACAACACCAGGCTCCACATCTTCTAACTACACAGTACACATCTCACATATGCATGATCTAACAATAGAGGTAACAGTAGTCTACAGATATGCCATGTTACCTGCACGCTCCATGTGAACTTGCTGGGGGGCTCCGGCCTCCATGATGATACATGTGTGCTGTTGTTGTTGTTGGCCGGGAGCCACCAGGCTCAGGAGCAGCTCATCCACTCTGGTGAGGGGGGATGGGTGGTAACCTCACCACCTGTGGCAAGCTGTTGCCTACGGACATCAGACGCACGCTGCCGGACATGTCTAAGTAAATCATTGCAGTGATGGTGTACCTGCTCATATGTGCAGTTATGCATGCCTATGTCATTTTTCCTACGGACAACATCTTGCCACAGTGCAGTCCGCTCATGCTGGTCCTGGCTGGTTCTTGAGAATAGCAGGGTGTAGTGTTGGATGAGACTGGTTGTTATGATGTCATCCTCTGCTCGACTATAAGTAGGGTTGCGATGGTGGGCCATGACCCTGGAAGACAATGAAACAATATGTGTGAGCAAGTCATGTGGCACACTTAACAATCTACAGTACAGATATCACTGAACTGCCATAAATAGCAAACTATTGTCTGTCAGAGTACACACACTTTCAATACCACATATCAGTGCTCAACCCACAACTGCCTAACAGTGCCTGGCACGCTCTATATATTAAACCATTTTCTGCACAGCAACAAAGAGAAACCACTATGTAACACTATGCAACAGTACATGGCACACTGTATGCAACACAATGCACCACCTAGCCACAGGAGGTATATATCAAGCTAATGCATAAAGAAGTATGTCATCCATTGCAATGATTATAAAGTCCAGTTACAGTATTACCAGTATACCACACTAGTTGTTGATGGAAAACCCCTGCCTAATATTTGTGCACATTCATGAATATAGGTGGCATACTGCTGTACTAGACTATACATGTTGCTAGATATGCACTTATATCCTGTAACACACATATGAGCGAGGGTATGTTTCAGTCATACCCACACACACATCAGACATACATACAGGACACAGAGGTATGGCAACCCAGATGAGCTTTACGTGTGTACCATACAGTACTGTGTGTCAGTACTTACAAACCCTTATGCCTGAGGTATGCAATCTGTGATGACTACAGGGAACACACAAAACAGTGTTTCCAAGCAATGTGGACATACACCATACTATGCTGTTTAGGCCTACAGCTTCAGGTAGTACTACAGTTCATACCGGATTTGGATTCACCAGCAGTACCAATCAATGAGTATACATGTACTGCTTTAGCCTCCAATGGCACACCCCAGTTAACACCAAGGGACTACATCAGACCATATGCCATACTGCTTTTCTGGCTAGCAATAGCATACACATCTTTTGCTGGGATCAGAGCTAGGACACATAATACCATGACAGAAACAGTTTCCAACTAAGCTATCCCACATATACACAACTGTGACACATTCACCAACACATTCACCATCACACTCAGTCAACCTCACATAGCAATTATTGCAACAAGTACATGTGGGTGTGTATTGGTTCATAGGTAGGTAATAGGCTATTGGTCCTAGGGCCTATAGAAGCCTAGCCAGACAGTACCCTGGCCTTTGACACCCAAGTAATTTAATTTCATGTGCCCCTGTCAAGCAGAGCCACAGAGGTGATTCCCGGGGTGTATTTCCTATCTCCCATCCAATAATCAAGGCTATTCATGACGAGTGCTACTGAGGCACTTTGTTTGCTACTGATAGGTAGTTTTTTCCAGAGTATGGGATGTCTCTGAGATAGGAATCTGTCCCTTTAGCATGTTCTGTTTATTGAGGTGACAAGGTTTAGGTCCCTAGAGCGTGTAGCTCGTAGGGATTGTGATCTGTTTATGTGGAGCATGTCCAACAGCTCTGGGTTTGAAATAGCTTTGTATGTTAGGCAGAGGTCACCTCTGGGTTGGCAGTATGCGACACAGTCTAGCTGTGGTTTTGCTAGACGGTCTGCATAGGGCATCTGTTTCAGGACAGTAATACTCTTTGTGAGGTATGTCTGTGGCCTTTTCAGTTGCTGTAGATGTCTTGTGAGGTACATACCAGAAGGGGCATTGTACTCTATAATGGGTTTTGTGAGTGGTGAGTAGAGGGGAACACTGACCTATTTTTCCCTGGATGACACAGCTTTTGTGATGAGGTGTGCCACATAGACAGATTACATGACTAGTGTGGCACTGTGATTATCAAAGGGGAGACTACTGTCCACCTGTGTCCCATAGTCTCTTATCACACTTTCAGTGTTAAGTCGACCACCACCTATGTGGTAGCTCATGGGTACAGAGTTTTTAGCAAAAGGGGTGCCAATGCATTTTTGACATTAAGCTTGAGGCCATGGCTTTGTCACCAGGCATCTGTCTCTCTCTCTCTCTCTATATATATATGTATATATATATATATATATATATATATATATATATATATATATATATATATATATATATATATATAGATAGATATATATATATACACATACATATAAACATCCATTGATTTACATATAGATATACATATAGTCACATATACAGTCCACCTTTCATGGTGGGAATATCAATTATGCGAAGTATGTGAGGTACACAGTTATGTAATGATATTGCACAGTCTTGAGCGAAATGCATTGAAGGTGTTCTCAGCCCATGTGGCTTTAGCAGGCCTCACTGTCTGCAACACTGCAAACCTAACAAATCACACCCACAGTGTTTAACCACCACGTCATATACCAGCACTGTATGCTGTCTTGTTTGCCACACACTACTACCTACATGCAAATATGCACATAACAACCTTCACCAACATATATATGACCTCCCTTTACAAACAGCTGCAGTATGTCCCTTGCTCTATGCACATGTACAGATGCTAATATATCTGACACAGATATATCTCTCCGTATGTGTGTGCCATACACACACAAGGTCCACACTGTTGGGAGTCCCTGCACCTCACGGCTGACCTGTTGGACCTTGTGCAACATGAATAGGTGTCACGTGTGAGCACACAGTAATATTAGAGGGTGTATACATATCTGCGAATGCTAGATTAGCATACTAGCCTGGTACAGCAGTTGCAATGCTAAGCTACACATTGATATGACTATCATGCATGTGTTACTCTGTCACATCCATGTTTATATAGCTATATGCGCTACTCCCCCAAACAGCCATTGAACACACTACTGTACAGAACACAGATAACATGGATCAGATGTTTGACATTTAATGCTGAGCTACATATATCACAGTTATGTCCCACTGCACACAGCTACACACTGATTTGTCCATGGCAGTAGTTATGCAGGGCATCTGTGCAAAGATATGTACTGCTGCCACATATTGATGTTTCAAAGTATGTAGAGTAGTCTTCAAATACATCTACTACATGACAGTAAATACATATCTGTTACATACCTTTCCTTTGTATGTGTTCGTAGTATTCAGTTTCGTGTCTTTGCCTTTTTTTTTTTTTTTGGCTGGTGTGGGTGGGTGGGTGGGTGTGTGTGTGTGTCTCTCTCTCTCTCTCTCTCTCTCTGTCTCTTTCTCTGTCTCTGTGTCTCTCTCTCTCTCTCAGTATCTGCAATGGAATGATTGCATGTGTGGTCAGCAAGTACAGCCTGCTTTTATATATCTGCACATGTGCATGTGATGGCCTCTGCACCAATTGGTGGCCACCATTTGGTAATTGCATGCAGCCTGCTGTGTGGTAATTGCAGTACTCACTGTCATAGCAACCCAATGCTATAAATTGCTATGTCAGGTAGGTGTAGCCCTTTCAGCTTTCCAAAGTGGGGCCCATGCTTGTTTGCTGTGGACACCGTTGTGTAAGTCAGAAGGTTGGTATAGTTCTTATATCTGAAGCTAGGGGTGTAGCCAGTGATTTAAATGTTGTACTCAGACCTGAATGTTGCCACTTCCAGTACACACTTGTCAGTGTAGAATTGTACTCACCCCTACAAATGCTAACACAAGATACATGGGAGTATGTAGTTTCTTTTCTACTTATACAATTAACTGCCATACAAAAGTAGTTATTGAGATGTATTCATTTGGCACATGAACTGTTTGTGAACTGCTATACTGTGAATATTAATGTACTCACGTCTGCACAGTTTATGCTTTTTTATTGTTGACATTAGCACAGGATGCTCAAGAAAACTGAACAATTCCAGTACTGAGTATGCCTGCCTACAACCTTGGTAGACCCTGAACACGCAGGTATAATGTACATTTGGGTGGGGATGCAGACATACAGAGAGCATTATGTCTTATTGTGTGAATGTTATCTTGCTGGACTTTAATGGTTGCTGTGTACCTGTTAGTTTAGCAAGGCAGGTAGTCTGTCTGCATAGCTCCCAACTGTGGACCTATCCAGATGGTAGCCAGACGTTAGGCTGTTATTCTCTGTCTGTGCAACGCACAGGTCTTTCCAGCACTGGTGCAATGGCATTGTTACAGTCGTTTGCTACCAGTACATGGCTACATCCTTTGGTATTTCAGTGTTGTACTCCTACATAAGGGTATGCTTGTGGAACTCCTTCCAAAGTTATTTGCACAGTTGTAACAGCAAAAAAGCTGATATGCCTGTGTGTTTCTGCCTCTGCCAGGCCTCTCAAACACTCAGGTACATATTTGAACAGACTCAGGGAAAAGTAGGTAAGATTGAGGTACACCTTTAAAATATTAGAGACATTAAGTTGAGACTTTGAGAGAGCCAGAGCATATGGATTAATACACCTTTTCTGAAGTACAAGCAGTGTCTAACTCTTACTTATTGTCATTATTAATTAAGTGTAATTCCCCACCTTTCTGCCTAACATCAGTACATTTCAGAGGGATTCAGAGGGACACAGCTAAAACTTGTCTCAAAATCAGTGACATGCCTGAAACTTAGTCACAGTTGGGAAGGATGGCCTCTGCCCTAATCAGATATGCTAGTGTTCGTCCTGCTATGATACTGTGTGGGGGTTGTAAAGTGCTGCTGTAACATTATTTCCTGCTAGAATGGCTGGTTCTCTTTTCACAGTCATGTAATGCAATTCCACAAGAACTGCTGGTAAAGATCCATAGAACATGATTTGTGTTATGGCATTCCTATTTTTCTTTTACATTCCTCATTCTGATGCATAATATATTTATTTCAGCACCAATTTGTTTTATGTCTACTATGGCTTAGTGGCACTTCATGCAATCTAGTATGTACAAGATCCGGGGTTTGAGACTGACAGAGGTGTTTTATTTTGCTGCTGAGCAGAACAGGGGCCCTGACATACAGGGTGACTAAGGCACTTTTAAGCAGTTGTAAGTGGGTTTGTGCGGGTTTGCACGATGCTTAGCTAAGCTTAGCTAAGTGCACACAAGCGCACACTCACGCAAACCCGCTAACTACTGCTTAAAAGTGCTTACTTCCGCTAACCCCCACGCTCATTTCTTTGAAAGAAAAGAAAATGGGAGATAGGAAAGTGGTGAAAAAGGGGCACAAAGAGGGAAAGACAGTAGGGAAAACAGCTCGGGATGTGCAGGACGGGTGTAGGGAAGGCCCATAGCTGCCTATTTCTTTAACGGCAACAGATGTGCATATGCAATCAATTTGTAGGATAATTTGAAACCTTCAACCCCTTTGAGAGGGGTGAGGACATGTGTGCAAAATGGGCAGCTATGAATGGAGTGTAGTTTTTTTTTGTGAGCAGATTGCCTTTTTTTCTTTTTTTTCCGGTGAGAGTGGATTGTGGGGTAGGGAAATTAGATATATTTGGGGAGGTAGGTTGGGGGAGGTAAACAGACAAGACAAACAAGACTCATACAGGGGTGGAATATGACACATGTGGTGGGTGAACACCATTGATGGGGAAGGATATTTGGAAATCGCAAGCCCATGAGCCCACAGATGGCAACAGTGGAACTAAGATCCCCACCCATGGGCAGTCACCACTGCACCTTCACAGCCCAGAGGGTGGCTGTGCTGGGGGCTGCATAGGAGGGGCAGGCTCACCCATGAGTCGCACCACTAGTGCCTCAAGCTGGCATAGAGGATCAGCTATGGAACGCTCGATCTCCCTATGCACCACAGTCCGGACCTTTCTGAGGGTGATAGGTGGCCCTCCTCCACCCACGCTTGCATGGGGGGACAAGCCCCATGCCCTGCAGTGCTTCCACCCGAAGGTGGCACAGGGCCAATGGAGGAGGAGGTCCCAGGCTGGGCACCGGACCTGCTGGTGCCAGGTGCCATCGCCACCTGAGGTGGGACAGGTGGGTCCTCTGGGACCGTCCTTCCCACACATTCTATGTTTTGGAGGATTTAATGTAAATATGGGTTAGTAACAGTCAACAGCATTCCCAATTAGTTATAACAGCATGCAGAAGTATTCCCATTAACCCAACACACCAGAGTTCCAACAGTTGAACAGCAAGCATGACACATGCATATATGGAACAACAGTGGACATTACAACAGCATGCAGTTTTAATTGATGGCAACAGGCCACCAATATTGTGGTATTTGAACAGGGCACATGCATCAAAATAAATGCAGATATTTATAAACCAATAGGGCATATGTCCCAACATATGTTTTCAGATTAGACATACCCATTGAGGTGTGGAATTGCATTTTTTATGCACATACAGTATGGTGGAAAATGATAGCTCCATTAACAACTTATATATCCTTCTAGTTTACACTACAATCCTATTAACTGAAGTTATATGTCCCCTACATGTATTATTACACTACCCAATTGTCCTTAAATCGTGAAATGGGTTTTGCTAGATATTTATATACATGGGTTGTATCTGACATACAAACTGTCCGGGATGCAGATGTTACTGCTACATATTTTGTGAGTTGCTCAGACACACTACTGCTGAGATGGCACACTGACAGCTCTACTTTCCTATACTTATCTAGATATGTTTAGGTGGAATTATCAGTTATATGTTAACAGCTCCCTACATTTCTGCCAGCACAATGACATTTCTGGGGAACACAATACCAAGCTACTCATGTGCCAGATTAACCTGTACATGCTGGGCATGAACCAACAGTTGAGGACTGTGAATATGCTTAAAAGCTACTGGCACTCCCTTCATCCACTTTATATGGGCCTACCCAACTGTGTGTTAACAGCGCTTAATACAACAGTACTATTTCTATAATGCAAGAGTACAACAACATATCAAAGAAAATGATACAGACACACTCCAGGAATTATACCTTTATTAAAGACTTAAAACACTTTTCAAGAGGCTCTCTCATTTATTTTATATAACAGTACATGCAGAATAATTATTAGAGATTTATTATACCTTTATTTATTGTGTTCAAACACTTTTTTCAGGCTCTCTCATTTATTTCACATAACAGTACAAGCAGAATAATTACTAACCTGCCTGGTGGTGCAGCCTTAGCAGCCTATCTGCATAGGCTTGCTGATACGCAGCATGGACACCTACAGCTGTGAAGTAAATGAAGTGATATTGAGACATACCTTTCCATAGTATACACTAGAATAGCAATTCTTACATACTTAATTCCATGGCTACTTGCTCAGTAGTGGGGCATTTGCCATCTCATGTGCCTCCTGGATCCACTGTTCCAGTTGATCTACCTTGCATCTCTTCAAGTCTGCGTGGTGGTGTCTGACCTACTCACCAGTCTGAGGGACACCTGTGGCACTGGTGAGTTCATGAGCTAGACAGTCCCAGCCTTCTGCTTTGTATTGGGTGCCCTGGTACTGGCCCTGCAGGAGTCTAGCCTCATGGTTATGGACAAGGAGCCAAACCATTACTTTTGCCTCCTCAATGGCCCAACGTTGCGCTCAAAAACGAGAGCCCTCTCCAGCACAGGCCATTGCTGCCTGCAGATGGGAGCTACAACCAGTTATGGCAAAGTATTCTCACCTATGGAGCTTAAATATGCATCATTTCCCTCACTTATTTGTGATTGGGCAGTTTTGAAAAAAACGCAGCTGAGGGTACACCTGCTTAGCAATGGGTAAATTCCCATTGATATGTATGTGTGTGTTGAAAGTGCATACTTATGAAAAGCTGTCATGGCTTAGTGGTTCAGTACTTTGATTATAGGTTCATAGGTTCATAGGTTCATACTAGGCTATCTGCCCGAGGGCATTTATAAGCCTAGCCCATTGTTTTGTGGCTTACGCCACCCCTTTAGTATGGGGAACTATACCCATTATTTTGCTGTGCCTCTGTCGAGCAGTGACACTGAGGTAATTCCTGGGGTATATCTGCGATCTCCCATCCATTGGTCAAGATTTCTCTTGAACAAGGCCAGCGAGGTGCTCTGCCTCACATGTACCGGAATTTTGTTCCACAGCATAGGGAGTCTTTGGGTGATGAATCTATCTCTCCAGCACGTCCTATTAATAGCCGTGTCGAGGTTTAAGTCTCCCGTCCTTGTGGCTCTGATGGATCTAGATTTTTTGAGGTGAAGCATATTCATCAAATCTGGGTTTGACATGGCCTTGTATGTTAGGCAAAGGTCACCTCTGAGCAAGCGTGCGACTGAATAGAGCTGGAGTTCTTTCAGTCGGGCAGCATAGGACAGATTTTTGAGACCCTTTATCCTTTTGGTGAGGAACATTTGTGGCCTCTCCAGCTGCTGCAAGTGTCGGGTCAGATACATTCTGAATGGGGCATTGTACTCAATCATTGGTCTCATGAGTGATGAGTAAAGGGAGACTATGACCTCCCTTGATCTAGATGAGAATCCCTTCATGATAAGGTGGGCAATGTAGAAGGACTTCCTAACTACTTTAGCTACATGGGTGTCGAATGACAGACTACTATCAAACTGGGTCCCCAGGTCCCTGATAACTTCTTTTGTGCTCAGTGGATTGCCACCTATTTGGTAGCTAGGGGTAACCTTGTTTTTCCCGAAGGGTATGACTATGCATTTTTTGGCATTTAACTTTAGGTCATGGCTCTGGCACCAGTTATCCGTTTCTGTGAGACCCTTCTGAAGGATATCTGTGTCAGATGTGTTTTCTACTATGGCGCCCAGTTTGCAGTCATCTGCAAACTTTGTCAGCCATAACCCTCCTGTGTTTGCTTGTACTTCGGAAAAGTAGATGCCAAACAAGAGTGGGCCCAGGACTGAGCCCTGTGGGACACCACTTGTGAAAGGCTTTGAGTCTGACATGGCACCAGCAACTCTGACCCTGTGGGTTCTGTCACTCAGCCAGTTTGCAACCCATCTTGTGATGTATGGGTTAACATTTAAGCTGATGAGTTTTTCAATGATACCCGAGTGGGGTATTGTATCGAAGGCCTTAGCCAGATCGAGGTAGGCTGTATGGACTGCCTTTCCCTCATCAATGGCTTTGGTGACTGTTTCAAAAGTCAACCAAGTTTAAAAGGCATGATCTGCCTTTGACAAAGCCAAACTGGGTTGGATCCAAAGTCTGCAAATTCCTATGTCTTTATTTATGAGGTCCATTATGATCCTCTCCATGGCTTTGCAGATAAGGCTTGTCAAGCTAATGGGCGGTAATTTCCAGGGTCTGTGGAGGCACCGCCTTTGTGAAGTGGGACCACAGTTGCAGCGCCACTCCCTGAGTACATATCCAGAGGTAAGACTTTGATTAAACAGCTGTCCTAGCTGTGGGTTTAATTCCTCATTGAGTTCGTGGAGCACACAGCCGGGGACACCATCGGGTCCCATGGATGCTGTGTTTTTGCTTTGGAGAGAGCAGTTCTCACTTGGGCGCTGGAGATGTTTGGGGGCTGCACTCATTTGGTATAGATATCTCTCCTTTTTGGGGAGGGGAGAAGTTTGCACTGAACCTGTCAGCCAGTATGTTGGCAATGTCTGTAGGATCAGTAATCTTCACATCATTTTGAACTAGTTCTGAGCATATCTGGGAGTTTCCTCCTAGGTTTCTAACATAGCTAAAGAAGGCCTTATGATTGTCTTTTGAGTCTTTAGCTATTTTTCTCTCGAAATTTGCTTTGGATGATTTTATGAGAGCTCTTAGTTTTTTACTTATAGTGATCAAGGGTGTCTTACCTTTTAAGGATTTTGCTCTATCTTGTAGTAGCTTCCTCCTTTTGTTGTAGAGTTTGTTTATGGCTGGGGTCCACCAGACTGGACGCTTGCCTTTGGTACAAAGAGTCTTTGTTTTGCTTGGGATTGCCTTATCCATGCAGTCCTGCAGGTGCTGGTAGAAGGCGTTTGTAAGTGATTCAGCGGCTTGAGTATTGTTTTCCGACGGCTCGGGGGCCTGAAAGGAGACCACACTAGTCTTTAGAAGTGTGAAGTCGGCTTTTGAGAAGTTCTTTACTGTGGTCTTTTTATTTCAGGTGGGGGTGGGATGAGGACCTCCAGCGAGATTAGTTTGTGATCTGATCTCACCAGTGAGGGGTATACTTCCGGTGTTGAACATTGTGCTCCCATGTTCGTGATGATGAGATCAAGTATGTTATCTCCTCTTGTGGGGATGGTGACTAGTTGTTCCATGGCATTTGAGTTTATGAATTCCAGGAACTTTTGGGCTAGGGTGTTTGGGCTTGAGTAGTGTTCCCAGTCTATATTAGGGTAATTGAAGTCACCTAGTATGATGGTGTTTGGTGATACATTTATCCCCTCTAGTGTTTTCAGGAAGGCCATGTGAGTTTCCTGAGTTTGTGAGGGTGGCCTGTAACATGCTACAATTTGCAGAGCAGTCTTGCCTATGGTTAATTGCACCTGGATGGTCTCCGATGCATCGTGCATTGCCACCAGTCTTGAGGTGTGGGTGTCCTTGATGAATATGGATACCCTCCTTTCTTGGTATTGTCCGGATTTTGGGGCCGGGCATGATATGAGGTAAAACCTGATAGCTGGGGTGCTCTCAGGAGCCTTGAACCAGGTTTCTGTCACAGCACAGACATCGATGTTCTCCATACTGAGAAGGGCCTCAGTGCGTGCATTTTGAGATTTAGACTTCTGGCATTGAGCAGCATTACCCTTAGTTTTTTTCCTTTTTGTGTTCTAGGGTGGTAGGTTTAGAATTTGAGCCTTGCCTAAAAAGGCACTATGGGGTGGCAAGAGCCTTTGCCAATATCCGAATCCCAGGGTGACAGGTGCAAGCCGTCCTTGCGAAGCAGCGTGGCTTGTCCAGCATGTCATCCCAGGCAGACAGATACTGGATCCCCTTTGAATGACACCAGTGTTTAAGCCAATTGTTAAAGCTGATCATCTTATCTCTGTATTGTGGCATCATTCTTGGTGAAGGTAGGATACTGCTCAAGGTCAGGGTCATACCTGCCTGGGCTACATAATCAGAGAGCTCCTCAATGTCTCTTTTCATGTAGTCCAAGGAGTGCGTCTCAGGTCGTTTACACCAGCGTGGACAATGACTGAGTCATATTTGTACCTGCTGTTGAGAGACCTGAGTGCTTGCGTTATGTGGCGGATTCTAGCGCCCGACAGGCAGCTTACTGTGACCTTCTCCTTACTCAGTCTGGTGAGCGGGACATCAGTGTGTCTGACTATGGAGTCACCAATGACTAGTGTGTCTGGCATTGTGTTTGGCCTTAAGGGCTGTGACTGTTTGACACTCTGACTGTGAGGTCTATGTGTTGCGGGTGTTGTGTTCTGAGGTGGTGGTTGTTTGGGTGTCTGCTTTGGTGGCCTCTGCTGTTTTGGTAGATTTTGACCAGAGCCTCCGAGTATGTCTTTGTGTGTTTATGTGTATGATTTGAGGTTGTAATGGTACTATGTGAGACTGGGTCTATAGTGTGTGTGGTAACCTTCTCCTCCTGACTGGTCTTGCCAGTCCTATGTTGAGAGAGCTCAGCCTCCAGTTTGGCCGTATAGTTGCATCTCGCATGTATTTGTGTTTTGTGGGAGGAGGAAAGGGTTGTCTGTGTACATGAGGCAATTGAAACATTGCCTCAATATTCCCAGGTTCACCAGCTGAGCAGGAGAGGACACTAGCAACTGATCCCTCGACATGCTAGAAGGGTAGACGGGGTGACCGAGAAATGGGGGGTTGCCTTTTTGGGGTACTAACTATGACAAGAGTGCCGTATCAAGGTAATAAGTACTGTAGGAGCAAGTGCTAGGTTTAATAGATAGAGAATAGTCTACTTGGAGTCAAGTAGAGTTGATCTTTTTAGTTATAGGATACGCTGATTTGATCAGTAGTATAGTTCGAGGAAGGTAGTTTTAAGGGAAAATTTGAAGAGTGGACTTTAGGTAGCCCGAATAGTTTAAACCTGCTTAACCGGCACTGCCCTAGTGTGCAACAGTGGCAGCTCAGCTAAATCTCTAAATCGCTAGCGTTTAGCGTTTTTATACCAAGGGGCTGGAAAACGCTAGACACTGGCCCAACACGACCAATAAACTACTAGTTACTCGCTGAAACCTCACAAAACTGGACAAAGGCAGCTCAATGCTTCCCACTCCCACTGGTAAGCAAGGTAGCTTCCCTTCCCCAAATAAGGCAAGGAAACAGTACACAGGAACTACAACCAAAGCCCAGGAATCAGCAACTCTGAAACTGGACTAAACTAGTAAAGCAGGAAAGCAAGGTAGCTTCCCTTCCCCAAATAAGGCAAGGAAACAGTACACAGGAACTACAACCAAAGCCCAGGAATCAGCAACTCTGAAACTGGACTAAACTAGTAAAGCAGGAAAAACAAGAGATATTTTTTTTTTTTTTTTCACAAAACAGGCAGAAACAGGTACAGCAAACACTTATAAATGCTATGAATCAGCTACTACAGCTTACACAGAAGAATTTGCTACAAATACAGTCAAATAGTAACAAACAAGGATTCCAAGTGCAATATTAAGTTAAATGCAGTAAAAACAGCTTCAATGTAACAGAAAGGCAGGCGAAATACAGTTGCTAGGTATTCAGATGTGGAAAGCAACAAAAATATACTTAGTATCAAGAAAAGTCGCTTATTCAGCTCTCTGCAGCCTGGATTACTCTGCTGGCCCACGTGGAGTCTGTGCTGAGTAGGTACAAGCTGAAAGTTTTATACCAGGGGCTGGAAAAAGCTAGAAACTGGCCCAAAACGACCAATAAACTACTAGTTACTGGCTGAAACCTCACAAAACTGGACAAAGGCAGCTCAATGCTTCCCACTCCCACTGGTAAGCAAGGTAGCTTCCCTTCCCCAAATAAGGCAAGGAAACAGTACACAGGAACTACAACCAAAGCCCAGGAATCAGCAACTCTGAAACTGGACTAAACTAGTAAAGCAGGAAAAACAAGAGATATTTTTTCTTTCTTTTTTTTTTTTTTTTTTCACAAAATAGGCAGAAACAGGTACAGCAAACACTTATAAATGCTATGAATCAGCTACTACAGCTTACACAGAAGAATTTGCTACAAATACAGTCAAATAGTAACAAACAAGGATTCCAAGTGCAATATTAAGTTAAATGCAGTAAAACAGCTTCAATGTAACAGAAAGGCAGGCGAAATACAGTTGCTAGGTATTCAGATGTGGAAAGCAACAAAAATATACTTAGTATCAAGAAAAGTCGCTTATTCAGCTCTCTGCAGCCTGGATTACTCTGCTGGCCACGTGGAGTCTGTGCTGAGTAGGTACAAGCTGAAAGTTTTATACCAGGGGGCTGGAAAAAGCTAGAAACTGGCCCAAAACGACCAATAAACTACTAGTTACTGGCTGAAACCTCACAAAACTGGACAAAAGGCAGCTCAATGCTTCCCACTCCCACTGGTAAGCAAGGTAGCTTCCCTTCCCCCAAATAAGGCAAGGAAACAGTAAACAGGAACTACAACCAAAGCCCAGGAATCAGCAACTCTGAAACTGGACTAAACTAGTAAAGCAGGAAAAACAAGAGATATTTTTTCTTTTTTTTTTTTTTTTTTTTCACAAAACAGGCAGAAACAGGTACAGCAAACACTTATAAATGCTATGAATCAGCTACTACAGCTTACACAGAAGAATTTGCTACAAATACAGTCAAATAGTAACAAACAAGGATTCCAAGTGCAATATTAAGTTAAATGCAGTATAAACAGCTTCAATGTAACAGAAAGGCAGGTGAAATACAGTTGCTAGGTATTCAGATGTGGAAAGCAACAAAAAATATGCTTAGTATCAAGAAAAGTCGCTTATTCAGCTCTCTGCAGCCTGGATTACTCTGCTGGCCCACGTGGAGTCTGTGCTGAGTAGGTACAAGCTGAAAGTTTTATACCAGGGGCTGGAAAAAGCTAGAAACTGGCCCAAAACGACCAATAAACTACTAGTTACTGGCTGAAACCTCACAAAACTGGACAAAAGGCAGCTCAATGCTTCCCACTCCCACTGGTAAGCAAGGTAGCTTCCCTTCCCCCAAATAAGGCAAGGAAACAATACACAGGAACTACAACCAAAGCCCAGGAATCAGCAACTCTGAAACTGGACTAAACTAGTAAAGCAGGAAAAACAAGAGATATTTTTTTTTTTTTTTTTTTTTCACAAAACAGGCAGAAACAGGTACAGCAAACAATTATAAATGCTATGAATCAGCTACTACAGCTTACACAGAAGAATTTGCTACAAATACAGTCAAATAGTAACAAACAAGGATTCCAAGTGCAATATTAAGTTAAATGCAGTAAAAACAGCTTCAATGTAACAGAAAAGCAGGCGAAATACAGTTGCTAGGTATTCAGATGTGGAAAGCAACAAAAAATATACTTAGTATCAAGAAAAGTCGCTTATTCAGCTCTCTGCAGCCTGGATTACTCTGCTGGCCACGTGGAGTCTGTGCTGAGTAGGTACAAGCTGAAAGTTTTATACCAGGGGGCTGGAAAAAGCTAGAAACTGGCCCAAAACGAATAATAAACTACTAGTTACTGGCTGAACCTCACAAAACTGGACAAAAGGCAGCTCAATGCTTCCCACTCCCACTGGTAAGCAAGGTAGCTTCCCTTCCCCCAAATAAGGCAAGGAAACAGTACACAGGAACTACAACCAAAGCCCAGGAATCAGCAACTCTGAAACTGGACTAAACTAGTAAAGCAGGAAAGCAAGGTAGCTTCCCTTCCCCCAAATAAGGCAAGGAAACAGTACACAGGAACTACAACCAAAGCCCAGGAATCAGCAACTCTGAAACTGGACTAAACTAGTAAAGCAGGAAAAACAAGAGATATTTTTCTTTTTTTCTTTTTCTTCACAAAACAGGCAGAAACAGGTACAGCAAACACTTATAAATGCTATGAATCAGCTACTACAGCTTACACAGAAGAATTTGCTACAAATACAGTCAAATAGTAACAAACAAGGATTCCAAGTGCAATATTAAGTTAAATGCAGTAAAAACAGCTTCAATGTAACAGAAAGGCAGGCGAAATACAGTTGCTAGGTATTCAGATGTGGAAAGCAACAAAAAATATACTTAGTATCAAGAAAAGTCGCTTATTCAGCTCTCTTCAGCCTGGATTACTCTGCTGGCCCACGTGGAGTCTGTGCTGAGTAGGTACAAGCTGAAAGTTTTATACCAGGGGGCTGGAAAAAGCTAGAAACTGGCCCAAAACGACCAATAAACTACTAGTTTCTGGCTGAAACCTCAGAAAACTGGACAAAAGGCAGCTAAATGCTTCCCACTCCCACTGGTAAGCAAGGTAGCTTCCCTTCCCCCAAATAAGGCAAGGAAACAGTACACAGGAACTACAACCAAAGCCCAGGAATCAGCAACTCTGAAACTGGACTAAACTAGTAAAGCAGGAAAAACAAGAGATATTTTTTCTTTTTTTTTTTTCTTTTTTCACAAAACAGGCAGAAACAGGTACAGCAAACACTTATAAATGCTATGAATCAGCTACTACAGCTTACACAGAAGAATTTGCTACAAATACAGTCAAATAGTAACAAACAAGGATTCCAAGTGCAATATTAAGTTAAATGCAGTAAAAACAGCTTCAATGTAACAGAAAGGCAGGCGAAATACAGTTGCTAGGTATTCAGATGTGGAAAGCAACAAAAAATATACTTAGTATCAAGAAAAGTCACTTATTCAGCTCTCTGCAGCCTGGATTACTCTGCTGGCCCACGTGGAGTCTGTGCTGAGTAGGTACAAGCTGAAAGTTTTATACCAGGGGGCTGGAAAAAGCTAGAAATTGGCCCAAAATGACCAATAAACTACTAGTTACTGGCTGAAACCTCACAAAACTTGGCAAAAGGCAGCTCAATGCTTCCCACTCCCACTGGTAAGCAAGGTAGCTTCCCTTCCCCCAAATAAGGCAAGGAAACAGTACACAGGAACTACAACCAAAGCCCAGGAATCAGCAACTCTGAAACTGGACTAAACTAGTAAAGCAGGAAAGCAAGGTAGCTTCCCTTCCCCCAAATAAGGCAAGGAAACAGTACACAGGAATTACAACCAAAGCCCAGGAATCAGCAACTCTGAAACTGGACTAAACTAGTAAAGCAGGAAAAACAAGAGATATTTTTTTTCCTTTTTTTTTCACAAAACAGGCAGAAACAGGTACAGCAAACACTTATAAATGCTATGAATCAGCTACTACAGCTTACACAGAAGAATTTGCTACAAATACAGTCAAATAGTAACAAACAAGGATTCCAAGTGCAATATTAAGTTAAATGCAGTAAAACAGCTTCAATGTAACAGAAAGGCAGGCGAAATACAGTTGCTAGGTATTCAGATGTGGAAAGCAACAAAAAATATACTTAGTATCAAGAAAAGTCACTTATTCAGCTCTCTTCAGCCTGGATTACTCTGCTGGCCCACGTGGAGTCTGTGCTGAGTAGGTACAAGCTGAAAGTTTTATACCAGGGGGCTGGAAAAAGCTAGAAACTGGCCCAAAACGACCAATAAACTACTAGTTTCTGGCTGAAACCTCACAAAACTGGACAAAAGGCAGCTCAATGCTTCCCACTCCCACTGGTAAGCAAGGTAGCTTCCCTTCCTCCAAATAAGGCAAGGAAACAGTACACAGGAACTACAACCAAAGCCCAGGAATCAGCAACTCTGAAACTGGACTAAACTAGTAAAGCAGGAAAAACAAGAGATATTTTTTTTTTTTTTTTTTCTTTTTTTCACAAAACAGGCAGAAACAGGTACAGCAAACACTTATAAATGCTATGAATCAGCTACTACAGCTTACACAGAAGAATTTGCTACAAATACAGTCAAATAGTAACAAACAAGGATTCCAAGTGCAATATTAAGTTAAATGCAGTAAAAACAGCATCAATGTAACAGAAAGGCAGGCGAAATACAGTTGCTAGGTATTCAGATGTGGAAAGCAACAAAAATATACTTAGTATCAAGAAAAGTCGCTTATTCAGCTCTCTGCAGCCTGGATTACTCTGCTGGCCCACGTGGAGTCTGTGCTGAGTAGGTACAAGCTGAAAGTTTTATACCAGGGGCTGGAAAAAGCTAGAAACTGGCCCAAAACGACCAATAAACTACTAGTTACTGGCTGAAACCTCACAAAACTGGACAAAAGGCAGCTCAATGCTTCCCACTCCCACTGGTAAGCAAGGTAGCTTCCCTTCCCCAAATAAGGCAAGGAAACAGTACACAGGAACTACAACCAAAGCCCAGGAATCAGCAACTCTGAAACTGGACTAAACTAGTAAAGCAGGAAAGCAAGGTAGCTTCCCTTCCCCCAAATAAGGCAAGGAAACAGTACACAGGAACTACAACCAAAGCCCAGGAATCAGCAACTCTGAAACTGGACTAAACTAGTAAAGCAGGAAAAACAAGAGATATTTTTTCTTTTTTTTTTTTTTTTTTCACAAAACAGGCAGAAACAGGTACAGCAAACACTTATAAATGCTATGAATCAGCTACTACAGCTTACACAGAAGAATTTGCTACAAATACAGTCAAATAGTAACAAACAAGGATTCCAAGTGCAATATTAAGTTAAATGCAGTAAAAACAGCTTCAATGTAACAGAAAGGCAGGCGAAATACAGTTGCTAGGTATTCAGAAGTGGAAAGCAACAAAAAATATAGTTAGTATCAAGAAAAGTCGCTTATTCAGCTCTCTGCAGCCTGGATTACTCTGCTGACCCACGTGGAGTCTGTGCTGAGTAGGTACAAGCTGAAAGTTTTATACCAGGGGGCTGGAAAAAGCTAGAAACTGGCCCAAAACGACCAATAAACTACTAGTTACTGATTGAAACCTCACAAAACTGGACAAAAGCCAGCTCAATGCTTCCCACTCCCACTGGTAAGCAAGGTAGCTTCCCTTCCCCCAAATAAGGCAAGGAAACAGTACACAGGAACTACAACCAAAGCCCAGGAATCAGCAACTCTGAAACTGGACTAAACTAGTAAAGCAGGAAAAACAAGAGATATTTTTTTTTTTTTTTTTTTTTTTTTTTTTCACAAAACAGGCAGAAACAGGTACAGCAAACACTTATAAATGCTATGAATCACCTACTACAGCTTACACAGAAGAATTTGCTACAAATACAGTCAAATAGTAACAAACAAGGATTCCAAGTGCAATATTAAGTTAAATGCAGTAAAAACAGCTTCAATGTAACAGAAAGGCAGGCGAAATACAGTTGCTAGGTATTCAGATGTGGAAAGCAACAAAAAATATACTTAGTATCAAGAAAAGTCGCTTATTCAGCTCTCTGCAGCCTGGATTACTCTGCTGGCCCACGTGGAGTCTGTGCTGAGTAGGTACAAGCTGAAAGTTTTATACCAGGGGGCTGGAAAAAGCTAGAAACTGGCCCAAAACGACCAATAAACTACTAGTTACTGGCTGAAACCTCACAAAACTGGACAAAAGGCAGCTCAATGCTTCCCACTCCCACTGGTAAGCAAGGTAGCTTCCCTTCCCCCCAAATAAGGCAAGGAAACAATACACAGGAACTACAACCAAAGCCCAGGAATCAGCAACTCTGAAACTGGACTAAACTAGTAAAGCAGGAAAAACAAGAGATATTTTTTTCTTTTTTTTTTTTTTTTTTTTTCACAAAACAGGCAGAAACAGGTACAGCAAACACTTATAAATGCTATGAATCAGCTACTACAGCTTACACAGAAGAATTTGCTACAAATACAGTCAAATAGTAACAAACAAGGATTCCAAGTGCAATATTAAGTTAAATGCAGTAAAAACAGCTTCAATGTAACAGAAAGGCAGGCGAAATACAGTCGCTAGGTATTCAGATGTGGAAAGCAACAAAAAATATACTTAGTATCAAGAAAAGTCGCTTATTCAGCTCTCTGCAGCCTGGATTACTCTGCTGGCCCACGTGGAGTCTGTGCTGAGTAGGTACAAGCTGAAAGTTTTATACCAGGGGGCTGGAAAAAGCTAGAAACTGGCCCAAAACGACCAATAAACTACTAGTTACTGGCTGAACCTCACAAAACTGGACAAAAGGCAGCTCAATGCTTCCCACTCCCACTGGTAAGCAAGGTAGCTTCCCTTCCCCCAAATAAGGCAAGGAAACAGTACACAGGAACTACAACCAAAGCCCAGGAATCAGCAACTCTGAAACTGGACTAAACTAGTAAAGCAGGAAAGCAAGGTAGCTTCCCTTCCCCCAAATAAGGCAAGGAAACAGTACACAGGAACTACAACCAAAGCCCAGGAATCAGCAACTCTGAAACTGGACTAAACTAGTAAAGCAGAAAAAACAAGAGATATTTTTTCTTTTTTTCTTTTTTTTCACAAAACAGGCAGAAACAGGTACAGCAAACACTTATAAATGCTATGAATCAGCTACTACAGCTTACACAGAAGAATTTGCTACAAATACAGTCAAATAGTAACAAACAAGGATTCCAAGTGCAATATTAAGTTAAATGCAGTAAAACAGCTTCAATGTAACAGAAAGGCAGGCGAAATACAGTTGCTAGGTATTCAGATGTGGAAAGCAACAAAAAATATACTTAGTATCAAGAAAAGCCGCTTATTCAGCTCTCTGCAGCCTGGATTACTCTGCTGGCCCACGTGGAGTCTGTGCTGAGTAGGTACAAGCTGAAAGTTTTATACCAGGGGGCTGGAAAAAGCTAGAAACTGGCCCAAAACGACCAATAAACTACTAGTTACTGGCTGAAACCTCACAAAACTGGACAAAAGGCAGCTCAATGCTTCCCACTCCCACTGGTAAGCAAGGTAGCTTCCTTCCCCCAAATAAGGCAAGGAAACAGTACACAGGAACTACAACCAAAGCCCAGGAATCAGCAACTCTGAAACTGGACTAAACTAGTAAAGCAGGAAAAACAAGAGATATTTTTTTTTTTTTTTTTTTTTTTTTTTTCACAAAACAGGCAGAAACAGGTACAGCGAACACTTATAAATGCTATGAATCAGCTACTACAGCTTACACAGAAGAATTTGCTACAAATACAGTCAAATAGTAACAAACAAGGATTCCAAGTGCAATATTAAGTTAAATGCAGTAAAAACAGCTTCAATGTAACAGAAAGGCAGGCGAAATACAGTCGCTAGGTATTCAGATGTGGAAAGCAACAAAAATTATACTTAGTATCAAGAAAAGTCGCTTATTCAGCTCTCTTCAGCCTGGATTACTCTGCTGGCCCACGTGGAGTCTGTGCTGAGTAGGTACAAGCTGAAAGTTTTATACCAGGCGCCTGGAAAAAGCTAGAAACTGGCCCAAATCGACCAATAAACTACTAGTTTCTGGCTTAAACCTCACAAAACTGGACAAAGGCAGCTCAATGCTTCCCTCTCCCACTGGTAAGCAAGGTAGCTTCCTTTCCCCCAAATAAGGCAAGGAAACAGTACACAGGAACTACAACCAAAGCCCAGGAATCAGCAACTCTGAAACTGGACTAAACTAGTAAAGCAGGAAAAACAAGAGATATTTTTTTTCTTTTTTTTTTTTTTCACAAAACAGGCAGAAACAGGTACAGCAAACACTTATAAATGCTATGAATCAGCTACTACAGCTTACACAGAAGAATTTGCTACAAATACAGTCAAATAGTAACAAACAAGGATTCCAAGTGCAATATTAAGTTAAATGCAGTAAAAACAGCATCAATGTAACAGAAAGGCAGGCGAAATACAGTTGCTAGGTATTCAGATGTGGAAAGCAACAAAAAATATACTTAGTATCAAGAAAAGTCGCTTATTCAGCTCTCTGCAGCCTGGATTACTCTGCTGGCCCACGTGGAGTCTGTGCTGAGTAGGTACAAGCTGAAAGTTTTATACCAGGGGGCTGGAAAAAGCTAGAAATTGGCCCAAAACGACCAATAAACTACTAGTTACTGGCTGAAACCTCACAAAACTGGACAAAAGGCAGCTCAATGCTTCCCACTCCCACTGGTAAGCAAGGTAGCTTCCCTTCCCCAAATAAGGCAAGGAAACAGTACACAGGAACTACAACCAAAGCCCAGGAATCAGCAACTCTGAAACTGGACTAAACTAGTAAAGCAGGAAAGCAAGGTAGCTTCCCTTCCCCAAATAAGGCAAGGAAACAGTACACAGGAACTACAACCAAAGCCCAGGAATCAGCAACTCTGAAACTGGACTAAACTAGTAAAGCAGGAAAAACAAGAGATATTTTTTTTTTTTTTCTTTTTTTTCACAAAACAGGCAGAAACAGGTACAGCAAACACTTATAAATGCTATGAATCAGCTACTACAGCTTAAACAGAAGAATTTGCTACAAATACAGTCAAATAGTAACAAACAAGGATTCCAAGTGCAATATTAAGTTAAATGCAGTAAAAACAGCTTCAATGTAACAGAAAGGCAGGCGAAATACAGTTGCTAGGTATTCAGATGTGGAAAGCAACAAAAATATACTTAGTATCAAGAAAAGTCGCTTATTCAGCTCTCTGCAGCCTGGATTACTCTGCTGGCCCACGTGGAGTCTGTGCTGAGTAGGTACAAGCTGAAAGTTTTATACCAGGGGCATGGAAAAAGCTAGAAACTGGCCCAAAACGACCAATAAACTACTAGTTACTGGCTGAAACCTCACAAAACTGGACAAAAGGCAGCTCAATGCTTCCCACTCCCACTGGTAAGCAAGGTAGCTTCCTTCCCCAAATAAGGCAAGGAAACAGTACACAGGAACTACAACCAAAGCCCAGGAATCAGCAACTCTGAAACTGGACTAAACTAGTAAAGCAGGAAAAACAAGAGATATTTTTTTGTTTTTTTTTTTTTTTTTTTCAGAAAACAGGCAGAAACAGGTACAGCAAACACTTATAAATGCTATGAATCAGCTACTACAGCTTACACAGAAGAATTTGCTACAAATACAGTCAAATAGTAACAAACAAGGATTCCAAGTGCAATATTAAGTTAAATGCAGTAAAAACAGCTTCAATGTAACAGAAAGGCAGGCGAAATACAGTTGCTAGGTATTCAGATGTGGAAAGCAACAAAAATATACTTAGTATCAAGAAAAGTCGCTTATTCAGCTCTCTGCAGCCTGGATTACTCTGCTGGCCCACGTGGAGTCTGTGCTGAGTAGGTACAAGCTGAAAGTTTTATACCAGGGGGCTGGAAAAAGCTAGAAACTGGCCCAAAACGACCAATAAACTACTAGTTACTGGCTGAAACCTCACAAAACTGGACAAAAGGCAGCTCAATGCTTCCCACTCCCACTGGTAAGCAAGGTAGCTTCCCTTCCCCCAAATAAGGCAAGGAAACAGTACACAGGAACTACAACCAAAGCCCAGGAATCAGCAACTCTGAAACTGGACTAAACTAGTAAAGCAGGAAAGCAAGGTAGCTTCCCTTCCCCCAAATAAGGCAAGGAAACAGTACACAGGAACTACAACCAAAGCCCAGGAATCAGCAACTCTGAAACTGGACTAAACTAGTAAAGCAGGAAAAACAAGAGATATTTTTTCTTTTTTTTTTTTCTTTTTTTTTCACAAAACAGGCAGAAAACAGGTACAGCAAACACTTATAAATGCTATGAATCAGCTACTACAGCTTACACAGAAGAATTTGCTACAAATACAGTCAAATAGTAACAAACAAGGATTCCAAGTGCAATATTAAGTTAAATGCAGTATAAACAGCTTCAATGTAACAGAAAGGCAGGCGAAATACAGTTGCTAGGTATTCAGATGTGGAAAGCAACAAAAAATATACTTAGTATCAAGAAAAGTCGCTTATTCAGCTCTCTGCAGCCTGGATTACTCTGCTGGCCCACGTGGAGTCTGTGCTGAGTAGGTACAAGCTGAAAGTTTTATACCAGGGGGCTGGAAAAAGCTAGAAACTGGCCCAAAACGACCAATAAACTACTAGTTACTGGCTGAAACCTCACAAAACTGGACAAAAGGCAGCTCAATGCTTCCCACTCCCACTGGTAAGCAAGGTAACTTCCCTTCCCCCAAATAAGGCAAGGAAACAGTACACAGGAACTACAACCAGAGCCCAGGAATCAGCAACTCTGAAACTGGACTAAACTAGTAAAGCAGGAAAAACAAGAGATATTTTTTTTTTTTTTTTTTTTTTTTTTTTTTTTCACAAAACAGGCAGAAACAGGTACAGCGAACACTTATAAATGCTATGAATCAGCTACTACAGCTTACACAGAAGAATTTGCTACAAATACAGTCAAATAGTAACAAACAAGGATTCCAAGTGCAATATTAAGTTAAATGCAGTAAAAACAGCTTCAATGTAACAGAAAGGCAGGCGAAATACAGTCGCTAGGTATTCAGATGTGGAAAGCAACAAAAATTATACTTAGTATCAAGAAAAGTCGCTTATTCAGCTCTCTTCAGCCTGGATTACTCTGCTGGCCCACGTGGAGTCTGTGCTGAGTAGGTACAAGCTGAAAGTTTTATACCAGGGGCTGGAAAAAGCTAGAAACTGGCCCAAAACGACCAATAAACTACTAGTTACTGGCTGAAACCTCACAAAACTGGACAAAAGGCAGCTCAATGCTTCCCACTCCCACTGGTAAGCAAGGTAGCTTCCCTTCCCCAAATAAGGCAAGGAAACAGTACACAGGAACTACAACCAAAGCCCAGGAATCAGCAACTCTGAAACTGGACTAAACTAGTAAAGCAGGAAAAACAAGAGATATTTTTTCTTTTTTTTTTTTTTTCACAAAACAGGCAGAAACAGGTACAGCAAACACTTATAAATGCTATGAATCAGCTACTACAGCTTACACAGAAGAATTTGCTACAAATACAGTCAAATAGTAACAAACAAGGATTCCAAGTGCAATATTAAGTTAAATGCAGTAAAAACAGCTTCAATGTAACAGAAAGGCAGGCGAAATACAGTTGCTAGGTATTCAGATGTGGAAAGCAACAAAAATATACTTAGTATCAAGAAAAGTCGCTTATTCAGCTCTCTGCAGCCTGGATTACTCTGCTGGCCCACGTGGAGTCTGTGCTGAGTAGGTACAAGCTGAAAGTTTTATACCAGGGGGCTGGAAAAAGCTAGAAACTGGCCCAAAACGACCAATAAACTACTAGTTACTGGCTGAAACCTCACAAAACTGGACAAAAGGCAGCTCAATGCTTCCCACTCCCACTGGTAAGCAAGGTAGCTTCCCTTCCCCAAATAAGGCAAGGAAACAGTACACAGGAACTACAACCAAAGCCCAGGAATCAGCAACTCTGAAACTGGACTAAACTAGTAAAGCGGGAAAAACAAGAGATATTTTTTTCTTTTTTTTTTTCTTTTTTTCAAAAAACAGGCAGAAACAGGTACAGCAAACACTTATAAATGCTATGAATCAGCTACTACAGCTTACACAGAAGAATTTGCTACAAATACAGTCAAATAGTAACAAACAAGGATTCCAAGTGCAATATTAAGTTAAATGCAGTAAAAACAGCTTCAATGTAACAGAAAGGCAGGCGAAATACAGTCGCTAGGTATTCAGATGTGGAAAGCAACAAAAAATATACTTAGTATCAAGAAAAGTCGCTTATTCAGCTCTCTGCAGCCTGGATTACTCTGCTGGCCCACGTGGAGTCTGTGCTGAGTAGGTACAAGCTGAAAGTTTTATACCAGGGGCCTGGAAAAAGCTAGAAACTGGCCCAAAACGACCAATAAACTACTAGTTACTGGCTGAAACCTCACAAAACTGGACAAAGGCAGCTCAATGCTTCCCACTCCCACTGGTAAGCAAGGTAGCTTCCCTTCCCCCAAATAAGGCAAGGAAACAGTACACAGGAACTACAACCAAAGCCCAGGAATCAGCAACTCTGAAACTGGACTAAACTAGTAAAGCAGGAAAGCAAGGTAGTTTTCCTTTCCCCAAATAAGGCAAGGAAACAGTACACAGGAACTACAACCAAAGCCCAGGAATCAGCAACTCTGAAACTGGACTAAACTAGTAAAGCAGGAAAAACAAGATATTTTTTTCTTTTTTTTTTTTCACAAAACAGGCAGAAACAGGTACAGCAAACACTTATAAATGCTATGAATCAGCTACTACAGCTTACACAGAAGAATTTGCTACAAATACAGTCAAATAGTAACAAACAAGGATTCCAAGTGCAATATTAAGTTAAATGCAGTAACTACAGCTTCAATGTAACAGAAAGGCAGGCGAAAGACAGTTGCTAGGTATTCAGATGTGGAAAGCAACAAAAATATACTTAGTATCAAGAAAAGTCGCTTATTCAGCTCTCTGCAGCCTGGATTACTCTGCTGGCCCACGTGGAGTCTGTGCTGAGTAGGTACAAGCTGAAAGTTTTATACCAGGGGGCTGGAAAAAGCTAGAAACTGGCCCAAAACGACCAATAAACTACTAGTTACTGGCTGAAACCTCACAAAACTGGACAAAAGGCAGCTCAATGCTTCCCACTCCCACTGGTAAGCAAGGTAGCTTCCTTCCCCAAATAAGGCAAGGAAACAGTACACAGGAACTACAACCAAAGCCCAGGAATCAGCAACTCTGAAACTGGACTAAACTAGTAAAGCAGGAAAAACAAGAGATATTTTTTCTTTTTTTTTTTTTTTTTTTTTTTTCAGAAAACAGGCAGAAACAGGTACAGCAAACACTTATAAATGCTATGAATCAGCTACTACAGCTTACACAGAAGAATTTGCTACAAATACAGTCAAATAGTAACAAACAAGGATTCCAAGTGCAATATTAAGTTAAATGCAGTAAAAACAGCTTCAATGTAACAGAAAGGCAGGCGAAATACAGTTGCTAGGTATTCAGATGTGGAAAGCAACAAAAAATATACTTAGTATCAAGAAAAGTCGCTTATTCAGCTCTCTGCAGCCTGGATTACTCTGCTGGCCCACGGAGTCTGTGCTGAGTAGGTACAAGCTGAAAGTTTTATACCAGGGGCTGGAAAAGCTAGAAACTGGCCCAAAACGACCAATAAACTACTAGTTACTGGCTGAAACCTCACAAAACTGGACAAAGGCAGCTCAATGCTTCCCACTCCCACTGGTAAGCAAGGTAGCTTCCTTCCCCAAATAAGGCAAGGAAACAGTACACAGGAACTACAACCAAAGCCCAGGAATCAGCAACTCTGAAACTGGACTAAACTAGTAAAGCAGGAAAAACAAGAGATATTTTTTTCTTTTTTTTTTTTTTTTTTTCACAAAACAGGCAGAAACAGGTACAGCAAACACTTATAAATGCTATGAATCAGCTACTACAGCTTACACAGAAGAATTTGCTACAAATACAGTCAAATAGTAACAAACAAGGATTCCAAGTGCAATATTAAGTTAAATGCAGTAAAACAGCTTCAATGTAACAGAAAGGCAGGCGAAATACAGTTGCTAGGTATTCAGATGTGGAAAGCAACAAAAAATATACTTAGTATCAAGAAAAGTCGCTTATTCAGCTCTCTGCAGCCTGGATTACTCTGCTGGCCCACGTGGAGTCTGTGCTGAGTAGGTACAAGCTGAAAGTTTTATACCAGGGGGCTGGAAAAAGCTAGAAACTGGCCCAAAATGACCAATAAACTACTAGTTACTGGCTGAACCTCACAAAACTGGACAAAAGGCAGCTCAATGCTTCCCACTCCCACTGGTAAGCAAGGTAGCTTCCTTCCCCAAATAAGGCAAGGAAACAGTACACAGGAACTACAACCAAAGCCCAGGAATCAGCAACTCTGAAACTGGACTAAACTAGTAAAGCAGGAAAGCAAGGTAGCTTCCTTCCCCAAATAAGGCAAGGAAACAGTACACAGGAACTACAACCAAAGCCCAGGAATCAGCAACTCTGAAACTGGACTAAACTAGTAAAGCAGGAAAAACAAGAGATATTTTTTCTTTTTTTTTTTTTTTCACAAAACAGGCAGAAACAGGTACAGCAAACACTTATAAATGCTATGAATCAGCTACTACAGCTTACACAGAAGAATTTGCTACAAATACAGTCAAATAGTAACAAACAAGGATTCCAAGTGCAATATTAAGTTAAATGCAGTATAAACAGCTTCAATGTAACAGAAAGGCAGGCGAAATACAGTTGCTAGGTATTCAGATGTGGAAAGCAACAAAAATTATACTTAGTATCAAGAAAAGTCGCTTATTCAGCTCTCTGCAGCCTGGATTACTCTGCTGGCCCACGTGGAGTCTGTGCTGAGTAGGTACAAGCTGAAAGTTTTATACCAGGGGGCTGGAAAAAGCTAGAAACTGGCCCAAAACGACCAATAAACTACTAGTTACTGGCTGAAACCTCACAAAACTGGACAAAAGGCAGCTCAATGCTTCCCACTCCCACTGGTAAGCAAGGTAGCTTCCCTTCCCCCAAATAAGGCAAGGAAACAGTACACAGGAACTACAACCAAAGCCCAGGAATCAGCAACTCTGAAACTGGACTAAACTAGTAAAGCAGGAAAAACAAGAGATATTTTTTTTCTTTTTTTTTTTTTTTCACAAAACAGGCAGAAACAGGTACAGCGAACACTTATAAATGCTATGAATCAGCTACTACAGCTTACACAGAAGAATTTGCTACAAATACAGTCAAATAGTAACAAACAAGGATTCCAAGTGCAATATTAAGTTAAATGCAGTAAAAACAGCTTCAATGTAACAGAAAGGCAGGCGAAATACAGTTGCTAGGTATTCAGATGTGGAAAGCAACAAAAAATATACTTAGTATCAAGAAAAGTCGCTTATTCAGCTCTCTTCAGCCTGGATTACTCTGCTGGCCCACGTGGAGTCTGTGCTGAGTAGGTACAAGCTGAAAGTTTTATACCAGGGGGCTGGAAAAAAGCTAGAAACTGGCCCAAAACGACCAATAAACTACTAGTTACTGGCTGAAACCTCACAAAACTGGACAAAAGGCAGCTCAATGCTTCCCACTCCCACTGGTAAGCAAGGTAGCTTCCCTTCCCCCAAATAAGGCAAGGAAACAGTACACAGGAACTACAACCAAAGCCCAGGAATCAGCAACTCTGAAACTGGACTAAACTAGTAAAGCAGGAAAAACAAGAGATATTTTTTTCTTTTTTTTTTTTTTTCACAAAACAGGCAGAAACAGGTACAGCAAACACTTATAAATGCTATGAATCAGCTACTACAGCTTACACAGAAGAATTTGCTACAAATACAGTCAAATAGTAACAAACAAGGATTCCAAGTGCAATATTAAGTTAAATGCAGTAAAAACAGCATCAATGTAACAGAAAGGCAGGCGAAATACAGTTGCTAGGTATTCAGATGTGGAAAGCAACAAAAAATATACTTAGTATCAAGAAAAGTCGCTTATTCAGCTCTCTGCAGCCTGGATTACTCTGCTGGCCCACGTGGAGTCTGTGCTGAGTAGGTACAAGCTGAAAGTTTTATACCAGGGGCTGGAAAAGCTAGAAATTGGCCCAAAACGACCAATAAACTACTAGTTACTGGCTGAAACCTCACAAAACTGGACAAAGGCAGCTCAATGCTTCCCACTCCCACTGGTAAGCAAGGTAGCTTCCCTTCCCCAAATAAGGCAAGGAAACAGTACACAGGAACTACAACCAAAGCCCAGGAATCAGCAACTCTGAAACTGGACTAAACTAGTAAAGCAGGAAAGCAAGGTAGCTTCCCTTCCCCAAATAAGGCAAGGAAACAGTACACAGGAACTACAACCAAAGCCCAGGAATCAGCAACTCTGAAACTGGACTAAACTAGTAAAGCAGGAAAAACAAGAGATATTTTTTTCTTTTTTTCTTTTTTTTACAAAACAGGCAGAAACAGGTACAGCAAACACTTATAAATGCTATGAATCAGCTACTACAGCTTACACAGAAGAATTTGCTACAAATACAGTCAAATAGTAACAAACAAGGATTCCAAGTGCAATATTAAGTTAAATGCAGTAAAAACAGCTTCAATGTAACAGAAAGGCAGGCGAAATACAGTTGCTAGGTATTCAGATGTGGAAAGCAAAAAAAATATACTTAGTATCAAGAAAAGTCGCTTATTCAGCTCTCTGCAGTCTGGATTACTCTGCTGGCCCACGTGGAGTCTGTGCTGAGTAGGTACAAGCTGAAAGTTTTATACCAGGGGGCTGGAAAAAGCTAGAAACTGGCCCAAAACGACCAATAAACTACTAGTTACTGGCTGAAACCTCACAAAACTGGACAAAAGGCAGCTCAATGCTTCCCACTCCCACTGGTAAGCAAGGTAGCTTCCCTTCCCAAATAAGGCAAGGAAACAGTACACAGGAACTACAACCAAAGCCCAGGAATCAGCAACTCTGAAACTGGACTAAACTAGTAAAGCAGGAAAAACAAGAGATATTTTTTCTTTTTTTTTTTTTTTTTTTCAGAAAACAGGCAGAAACAGGTACAGCAAACACTTATAAATGCTATGAATCAGCTACTACAGCTTACACAGAAGAATTTGCTACAAATACAGTCAAATAGTAACAAACAAGGATTCCAAGTGCAATATTAAGTTAAATGCAGTAAAAACAGCTTCAATGTAACAGAAAGGCAGGCGAAATACAGTTGCTAGGTATTCAGATGTGGAAAGCAACAAAAATATACTTAGTATCAAGAAAAGTCGCTTATTCAGCTCTCTGCAGCCTGGATTACTCTGCTGGCCCACGTGGAGTCTGTGCTGAGTAGGTACAAGCTGAAAGTTTTATACCAGGGGGCTGGAAAAAGCTAGAAACTGGCCCAAAACGACCAATAAACTACTAGTTACTGGCTGAAACCGCACAAAACTGGACAAAAGGCAGCTCAATGCTTCCCACTCCCACTGGTAAGCAAGGTAGCTTCCCTTCCCCCAAATAAGGCAAGAAAACAATACACAGGAACTACAACCAAAGCCCAGGAATCAGCAACTCTGAAACTGGACTAAACTAGTAAAGCAGGAAAAACAAGAGATATTTTTTCTTTTTTTCTTTTTTTTCCACAAAACAGGCAGAAACAGGTACAGCAAACACTTATAAATGCTATGAATCAGCTACTACAGCTTACACAGAAGAATTTGCTACAAATACAGTCAAATAGTAACAAACAAGGATTCCAAGTGCAATATTAAGTTAAATGCAGTAAAACAGCTTCAATGTAACAGAAAGGCAGGCGAAATACAGTTGCTAGGTATTCAGATGTGGAAAGCAACAAAAATATACTTAGTATCAAGAAAAGTCGCTTATTCAGCTCTCTGCAGCCTGGATTACTCTGCTGGCCCACGTGGAGTCTGTGCTGAGTAGGTACACGCTGAAAGTTTTATATCAGGGGTCTGGAAAAAGTTAGAAACTGGCCCAAAACGACCAATAAACTACTAGTTACTGGCTGAACCTCACAAAACTGGACAAAGGCAGCTCAATGCTTCCCACTCCCACTGGTAAGCAAGGTAGCTTCCCTTCCCCAAATAAGGCAAGGAAACAGTACACAGGAACTACAACCAAAGCCCAGGAATCAGCAACTCTGAAACTGGACTAAACTAGTAAAGCAGGAAAGCAGGCAAGCTTCCCTTTCCCCAAATAAGGCAAGGAAACAGTACACAGGAACTACAACCAAAGCCCAGGAATCAGCAACTCTGAAACTGGACTAAACTAGTAAAGCAGGAAAAACAAGAGATATTTTCTTTTTTTTCTTTTTTTTCACAAAACAGGCAGAAACAGGTACAGCTAACACTTATAAATGCTATGAATCAGCTACTACAGCTTACACAGAAGAATTTGCTACAAATACAGTCAAATAGTAACAAACAAGGATTCCAAGTGCAATATTAAGTTAAATGCAGTAAAAACAGCTTCAATGTAACAGAAAGGCAGGCGAAATACAGTTGCTAGGTATTCAGATGTGGAAAGCAACAAAAAATATACTTAGTATCAAGAAAAGTCGCTTATTCAGCTCTCTGCAGCCTGGATTACTCTGCTGGCCCACGTGGAGTCTGTGCTGAGTAGGTACAAGCTGAAAGTTTTATACCAGGGGGCTGGAAAAGCTAGAAACTGGCCCAAAACGACCAATAAACTACTAGTTACTGGCTGAAACCTCACAAAACTGGACAAAAGGCAGCTCAATGCTTCCCACTCCCACTGGTAAGCAAGGTAGCTTTCCTTCCCCCAAATAAGGCAAGGAAACAGTACACAGGAACTACAACCAAAGCCCAGGAATCAGCAACTCTGAAACTGGACTAAACTAGTAAAGCAGGAAAAACAAGAGATATTTTTTTCTTTTTTTTTTTTTTTTTTTCACAAAACAGGCAGAAACAGGTACAGCAAACACTTATAAATGCTATGAATCAGCTACTACAGCTTACACAGAAGAATTTGCTACAAATACAGTCAAATAGTAACAAACAAGGATTCCAAGTGCAATATTAAGTTAAATGCAGTAAAAACAGCTTCAATGTAACAGAAAGGCAGGCGAAATACAGTCGCTAGGTATTCAGATGTGGAAAGCAACAAAAAATATACTTAGTATCAAGAAAAGTCGCTTATTCAGCTCTCTTCAGCCTGGATTACTCTGCTGGCCCACGTGGAGTCTGTGCTGAGTAGGTACAAGCTGAAAGTTTTATACCAGGGGGCTGGAAAAGCTAGAAACTGGCCCAAAACGACCAATAAACTACTAGTTTCTGGCTGAAACCTCACAAAACTGGACAAAAGGCAGCTCAATGCTTCCCACTCCCACTGGTAAGCAAGGTAGCTTCCCTTCCCCCAAATAAGGCAAGGAAACAGTACACAGGAACTACAACCAAAGCCCAGGAATCAGCAACTCTGAAACTGGACTAAACTAGTAAAGCAGGAAAAACAAGAGATATTTTTTCTTTTTTTTTTTTTTTTTTTTCACAAAACAGGCAGAAACAGGTACAGCAAACACTTATAAATGCTATGAATCAGCTACTACAGCTTACACAGAAGAATTTGCTACAAATACAGTCAAATAGTAACAAACAAGGATTCCAAGTGCAATATTAAGTTAAATGCAGTAAAACAGCATCAATGTAACAGAAAGGCAGGCGAAATACAGTTGCTAGGTATTCAGATGTGGAAAGCAACAAAAAATATACTTAGTATCAAGAAAAGTCGCTTATTCAGCTCTCTGCAGCCTGGATTACTCTGCTGGCCCACGTGGAGTCTGTGCTGAGTAGGTACAAGCTGAAAGTTTTATACGAGGGGGGTGAAAAAAGCTAGAAATTGGCCCAAAACGACCAAAAAACAACTAGTTACTGGCGGAAACCTCACAAAACTGGACAAAGGCAGCTCAATGCTTCCCACTCCCACTGGTAAGCAAGGTAGCTTCCCTTCCCCTAAATAAGGCAAGGA
The DNA here is from genome assembly GCF_019279795.1 of Protopterus annectens. Lineage (NCBI taxonomy): Eukaryota > Metazoa > Chordata > Ceratodontiformes > Protopteridae > Protopterus > Protopterus annectens. The sequence goes on along the minus strand of NC_056739.1, from coordinate 1,770,818,984 downwards.
AACAGTACACAGGAACTACAACCAAAGCCCAGGAATCAGCAACTCTGAAACTGGACTAAACTAGTAAAGCAGGAAAGCAAGGTAGCTTCCCTTCCCCAAATAAGGCAAGGAAACAGTACACAGGAACTACAACCAAAGCCCAGGAATCAGCAACTCTGAAACTGGACTAAACTAGTAAAGCAGGAAAAAAGGGAGATATTTTTTTCTTTTTTCTTTTTTTTCACAAAACAGGCAGAAACAGGTACAGCAAACACTTATAAATGCTATGAATCAGCTACTACAGCTTACACAGAAGAATTTGCTACAAATACAGTCAAATAGTAACAAACAAGGATTCCAAGTGCAATATTAAGTTAAATGCAGTAAAACAGCTTCAATGTAACAGAAAGGCAGGCGAAATACAGTTGCTAGGTATTCAGATGTGGAAAGCAACAAAAAATATACTTAGTATCAAGAAAAGTCGCTTATTCAGCTCTCTGCAGTCTGGATTACTCTGCTGGCCCACGTGGAGTCTGTGCTGAGTAGGTACAAGCTGAAAGTTTTATACCAGGGGGCTGGAAAAAGCTAGAAACTGGCCCAAAACGACCAATAAACTACTAGTTACTGGCTGAAACCTCACAAAACTGGACAAAGGCAGCTCAATGCTTCCCACTCCCACTGGTAAGCAAGGTAGCTTCCTTCCCCAAATAAGGCAAGGAAACAGTACACAGGAACTACAACCAAAGCCCAGGAATCAGCAACTCTGAAACTGGACTAAACTAGTAAAGCAGGAAAAACAAGAGATACTTTTTGCTTTTCTTGTGTTCTTTTTCAGAAAACAGGCAGAAACAGGTACAGCAAACACTTATAAATGCTATGAATCAGCTACTACAGCTTACACAGAAGAATTTGCTACAAATACAGTCAAATAGTAACAAACAAGGATTCCAAGTGCAATATTAAGTTAAATGCAGTAAAACAGCTTCAATGTAACAGAAAGGCAGGCGAAATACATTTGCTAGGTATTCAGATGTGGAAAGCAACAAAAAATATACTTAGTATCAAGAAAAGTCGCTTATTCAGCTCTCTGCAGCCTGGATTACTCTGCTGGCCCACGTGGAGTCTGTGCTGAGTAGGTACAAGCTGAAAGTTTTATACCGGGCGCTGGAAAAAGCTAGAAACTGGCCCAAAACGACCAATAAACTACTAGTTACTGGCTGAAACCTCACAAAACTGGACAAAAGGCAGCGCAATGCTTCCCACTACCACTGGTAAGCAAGGTAGCTTTCCTTCCCCCAAATAAGGCAAGGAAACAGTACACAGGAACTACAACCAAAGCCCAGGAATCAGCAACTCTGAAACTGGACTAAACTAGTAAAGCAGGAAAGCAAGGTAGCTTCCTCCCCAAATAAGGCAAGGAAACAGTACACAGGAACTACAACCAAAGCCCAGGAATCAGCAACTCTGAAACTGGACTAAACTAGTAAAGCAGGAAAAACAAGAGATATTTTTTCTTTTTTTTTCTTTTTTTTTCACAAAACAGGCAGAAACAGGTACAGCAAACACTTATAAATGCTATGAATCAGCTACTACAGCTTACACAGAAGAATTTGCTACAAATACAGTGAAATAGTAACAAACAAGGATTCCAAGTGCAATATTAAGTTAAATGCAGTAAAAACAGCTTCAATGTACAGAAAGGCAGGCGAAATACAGTTGCTAGGTATTCAGATGTGGAAAGCAACAAAAAATATACTTGGTATCAAGAAAAGTCGCTTATTCAACTCTCTGCAGCCTGGATTACTCTGCTGGCCCACGTGGAGTCTGTGCTGAGTAGGTACAAGCTGAAAGTTTTATACCAGGGGGCTGGAAAAAGCTAGAAACTGGCCCAAAACGACCAATAAACTACTAGTTACTGGCTGAAACCTCACAAAACTGGACAAAAGGCAGCTCAATGCTTCCCACTCCCACTGGTAAGCAAGGTAGCTTCCCTTCTCCCAAATAAGGCAAGGAAACAGTACACAGGAACTACAACCAAAGCCCAGGAATCAGCAACTCTAAAACTGGACTAAACTAGTAAAGCAGGAAAGCAAGGTAGCTTCCTTCCCCAAATAAGGCAAGGAAACAGTACACAGGAACTACAACCAAAGCCCAGGAATCAGCAACTCTGAAACTGGACTAAACTAGTAAAGCAGGAAAAACAAGAGATATTTTTTCTTTTTTTTCACAAAACAGGCAGAAACAGGTACAGCAAACACTTATAAATGCTATGAATCAGCTACTACAGCTTACACAGAAGAATTTGCTACAAATACAGTCAAATAGTAACAAACAAGGATTCCAAGTGCAATATTAAGTTAAATGCAGTAAAAACAGCTTCAATGTAACAGAAAGGCAGGCGAAATACAGTTGCTAGGTATTCAGATGTGGAAAGCAACAAAAAATATACTTAGTATCAAGAAAAGTCGCTTATTCAGCTCTCTGCAGCCTGGATTACTCTGCTGGCCCACCATTATGGTGCACAGTATCCTGTGTTCGAGGCCTGTCATTGCTTTTTATTTCACTACTGGCCAGACCGGCAAGGAGGTGTGGCTATGTTTCACCGACTTTGCTCGACTTTGCCCGACGTTGCTCTACGTTGCTGAATGTTGCTCTGCGGTGCTCTACATTGCTCTACGTTGCCCGACGTTGCTCTACGCTGCTCTACGTTGCCCAATGATGCTCTACTTTACTCTGTGTTGCTCGATGTTACTCGATGTTGCTCTACGTTGCTCTATGTTGCGCTGGTTTGTGCTCTGCGCAGCTGCACGCAGACATGTTCTGTTTGCGCTAGTTGGCGAGATGCGCAGCTCCGAGCAAAGCTATTGCACTAGTTAAAGCAGTGCTAAGCTATGAGCAATTGTACTGAAATGTGCTTAATACTGGTAAATTTTTGCTTAGCAGTGCTTCACATTGCTTAGGATACATTACTTATGCATTCATCAGTATGCAAAACCATTTCCCAAACATATATATATATATATATATATATATATATATATATATATATATATATAAAATATGTTCACTACTACATAGGCCATTTCAATGCTTTTAACTATAATTTCAATGATAAATCTCAGGAAATCTTTTCATATGCAAATTTCCCAACAGAAAATAAAAAGGGGAGTGGTGGGAATCGAACCGGAATGCCTCCTCTTTGTGCAAAGGTTCTACCACTACGCTATAGCTGTTTTGCTTAATTTGCATATAGGTTTCTAATTATCCTCTTCGATGTCTTGACTGCTAACTGTGGTTAAGCATTGGGCAAACCCGTACAAACACGCACAAATATGGGCAGCTATATAGAATAATAAAAAAAAAAATATTAAAAGTTTTACATTTTATAATTGTACTGGGATTTATAATTTGGGGGAGTGTAGTGTTGGGTATGTACACATTTGAGCAGACTCACTCATGTCAGTTGACATTTCCCAATTGACAGACTTGCAGGGGCATGGTCGGCAGTCCAACATGCCCCTTGCACTCGTGCATGCTCCGTGTTAGCCTTTGAGTTGAGGCAGTGCACCTCATTAATATGCATGGCACGCTGCTGTCTTACTTTTACACTGGCGTTTCCGTGTAAGACTACTCTAGCCTTACGTGTAGGATTAAGTGAATCCTGGGGTTAGTCTTTTGCTTTGCCCCATTCCAATCTGCCAGTCCATGTCAGTTCATCCAAGACTTGTCAATCAAAAAAGTGGATCAAAAACAAAGCCTCCCTGAAAAGAGTCTAATAACCTGCTGGAACTGACCCAGTCAAGGAAGGATAAAATAAAAATAAATAAAGAAAGAAATGAATAAAATGATTGACTCACTTTTGATGCATAATTTTCATCTGTAACCCCTCCCCAATGACATGTGCTTTGTCCTATGCATCCTTTACTTAATGCAATCCTTTCCAAGATTGCTGCACCATGAACAAAGAGCAAAATCCTGATTGCAGTGACCGCCACTGAACAGGATCAGAAAGCTAGAAACTGGCCCAAAACGACCAATAAACTACGGTTACTGGGCTGAAACTCCTCACAAACTGACAAAGGCAGCTCAATGCTTCTCCACTGGTAAGCAAGGTAGCTTCCCTTCCCCCAAATAAGGCAAGGAAACAGTACACAGGAACTACAACCAAAGCCCAGGAATCAGCAACTCTGAAACTGGACTAAACTAGTAAAGCAGGAAAAACAAGAGATATTTTTTTCTTTTTTTTTTTTTTTCTTTTTTTTTCACAAAACAGGCAGAAACAGGTACAGCAAACACTTATAAATGCTATGAATCAGCTACTACAGCTTACACAGAAGAATTTGCTACAAATACAGTCAAATAGTAACAAACAAGGATTCCAAGTGCAATATTAAGTTAAATGCAGTAAAAACAGCTTCAATGTAACAGAAAGGCAGGCGAAATACAGTTGCTAGGTATTCAGATGTGGAAAGCAACAAAAAATATACTTAGTATCAAGAAAAGTCGCTTATTCAGCTCTCTTCAGCCTGGATTACTCTGCTGGCCCACGTGGAGTCTGTGCTGAGTAGGTACAAGCTGAAAGTTTTATACCAGGGGGCTGGAAAAAGCTAGAAACTGGCCCAAAACGACCAATAAACTACTAGTTTCTGGCTGAAACCTCACAAAACTGGACAAAAGGCAGCTCAATGCTTCCCACTCCCACTGGTAAGCAAGGTAGCTTCCCTTCCCCCAAATAAGGCAAGGAAACAGTACACAGGAACTACAACCAAAGCCCAGGAATCAGCAACTCTGAAACTGGACTAAACTAGTAAAGCAGGAAAAACAAGAGATATTTTTTTCTTTTTTTTTTTTTTTTTTCACAAAACAGGCAGAAACAGGTACAGCAAACACTTATAAATGCTATGAATCAGCTACTACAGCTTACACAGAAGAATTTGCTACAAATACAGTCAAATAGTAACAAACAAGGATTCCAAGTGCAATATTAAGTTAAATGCAGTAAAAACAGCTTCAATGTAACAGAAAGGCAGGCGAAATACAGTTGCTAGGTATTCAGATGTGGAAAGCAACAAAAAATATACTTAGTATCAAGAAAAGTCGCTTATTCAGCTCTCTGCAGCCTGGATTACTCTGCTGGCCCACGTGGAGTCTGTGCTGAGTAGGTACAAGCTGAAAGTTTTATACCAGGGGGCTGGAAAAAGCTAGAAATTGGCCCAAAACGACCAATAAACTACTAGTTACTGGCTGAAACCTCACAAAACTGGACAAAAGGCAGCTCAATGCTTCCCACTCCCACTGGTAAGCAAGGTAGCTTCCCTTCCCCAAATAAGGCAAGGAAACAGTACACAGGAACTACAACCAAAGCCCAGGAATCAGCAACTCTGAAACTGGACTAAACTAGTAAAGCAGGAAAGCAAGGTAGCTTCCTTCCCCAAATAAGGCAAGGAAACAGTACACAGGAACTACAACCAAAGCCCAGGAATCAGCAACTCTGAAACTGGACTAAACTAGTAAAGCAAGAAAAACAAGAGATATTTTTTTTTTTTTCTTTTTTTTTCCTTTTTTCACAAAACAGGCAGAAACAGGTACAGCAAACACTTATAAATGCTATGAATCAGCTACTACAGCTTACACAGAAGAATTTGCTACAAATACAGTCAAATAGTAACAAACAAGGATTCCAAGTGCAATATTAAGTTAAATGCAGTAAAACAGCTTCAATGTAACAGAAAGGCAGGCGAAATACAGTTGCTAGGTATTCAGATGTGGAAAGCAACAAAAAATATACTTAGTATCAAGAAAAGTCGCTTATTCAGCTCTCTGCAGTCTGGATTACTCTGCTGGCCCACGTGGAGTCTGTGCTGAGTAGGTACAAGCTGAAAGTTTTATACCAGGGGGCTGGAAAAAGCTAGAAACTGGCCCAAAACGACCAATAAACTACTAGTTACTGGCTGAAACCTCACAAAACTGGACAAAAGGCAGCTCAATGCTTCCCACTCCCACTGGTAAGCAAGGTAGCTTCCTTCCCCAAATAAGGCAAGGAAACAGTACACAGGAACTACAACCAAAGCCCAGGAATCAGCAACTCTGAAACTGGACTAAACTAGTAAAGCAGGAAAAACAAGAGATATTTTTTCTTTTTTTTTCTTTTTTTTCAGAAAACAGGCAGAAACAGGTACAGCAAACACTTATAAATGCTATGAATCAGCTACTACAGCTTACACAGAAGAATTTGCTACAAATACAGTCAAATAGTAACAAACAAGGATTCCAAGTGCAATATTAAGTTAAATGCAGTAAAAACAGCTTCAATGTAACAGAAAGGCAGGCGAAATACATTTGCTAGGTATTCAGATGTGGAAAGCAACAAAAAATATACTTAGTATCAAGAAAAGTCGCTTATTCAGCTCTCTGCAGCCTGGATTACTCTGCTGGCCCACGTGGAGTCTGTGCTGAGTAGGTACAAGCTGAAAGTTTTATACCAGGGGGCTGGAAAAAGCTAGAAACTGGCCCAAAACGACCAATAAACTACTAGTTACTGGCTGAACCTCACAAAACTGGACAAAAGGCAGCTCAATGCTTCCCACTCCCACTGGTAAGCAAGGTAGCTTCCCTTCCCCCAAATAAGGCAAGGAAACAGTACACAGGAACTACAACCAAAGCCCAGGAATCAGCAACTCTGAAACTGGACTAAACTAGTAAAGCAGGAAAGCAAGGTAGCTTCCCTTCCCCAAATAAGGCAAGGAAACAGTACACAGGAACTACAACCAAAGCCCAGGAATCAGCAACTCTGAAACTGGACTAAACTAGTAAAGCAGGAAAAACAAGAGATATTTTTTCTTTTTTTTTTTTTCACAAAACAGGCAGAAACAGGTACAGCAAACACTTATAAATGCTATGAATCAGCTACTACAGCTTACACAGAAGAATTTGCTACAAATACAGTGAAATAGTAACAAACAAGGATTCCAAGTGCAATATTAAGTTAAATGCAGTAAAAACAGCTTCAATGTACAGAAAGGCAGGCGAAATACAGTTGCTAGGTATTCAGATGTGGAAAGCAACAAAAAATATACTTGGTATCAAGAAAAGTCGCTTATTCAACTCTCTGCAGCCTGGATTACTCTGCTGGCCCACGTGGAGTCTGTGCTGAGTAGGTACAAGCTGAAAGTTTTATACCAGGGGGCTGGAAAAAGCTAGAAACTGGCCCAAAACGACCAATAAACTACTAGTTACTGGCTGAAACCTCACAAAACTGGACAAAAGGCAGCTCAATGCTTCCCACTCCCACTGGTAAGCAAGGTAGCTTCCCTTCCCCAAATAAGGCAAGGAAACAGTACACAGGAACTACAACCAAAGCCCAGGAATCAGCAACTCTAAAACTGGACTAAACTAGTAAAGCAGGAAAGCAAGGTAGCTTCCCTTCCCCCAAATAAGGCAAGGAAACAGTACACAGGAACTACAACCAAAGCCCAGGAATCAGCAACTCTGAAACTGGACTAAACTAGTAAAGCAGGAAAAACAAGAGATATTTTTTTCTTTTTTTTCACAAAACAGGCAGAAACAGGTACAGCAAACACTTATAAATGCTATGAATCAGCTACTACAGCTTACACAGAAGAATTTGCTACAAATACAGTCAAATAGTAACAAACAAGGATTCCAAGTGCAATATTAAGTTAAATGCAGTAAAAACAGCTTCAATGTAACAGAAAGGCAGGCGAAATACAGTTGCTAGGTATTCAGATGTGGAAAGCAACAAAAAATATACTTAGTATCAAGAAAAGTCGCTTATTCAGCTCTCTGCAGCCTGGATTACTCTGCTGGCCCACCATTATGGTGCACAGTATCCTGTGTTCGAGGCCTGTCATTGCTTTTTATTTCACTACTGGCCAGACCGGCAAGGAGGTGTGGCTATGTTTCACCGACTTTGCTCGACTTTGCCCGACGTTGCTCTACGTTGCTGAATGTTGCTCTGCGGTGCTCTACATTGCTCTACGTTGCCCGACGTTGCTCTACGCTGCTCTACGTTGCCCAATGATGCTCTACTTTACTCTGTGTTGCTCGATGTTACTCGATGTTGCTCTACGTTGCTCTATGTTGCGCTGGTTTGTGCTCTGCGCAGCTGCACGCAGACATGTTCTGTTTGCGCTAGTTGGCGAGATGCGCAGCTCCGAGCAAAGCTATTGCACTAGTTAAAGCAGTGCTAAGCTATGAGCAATTGTACTGAAATGTGCTTAATACTGGTAAATTTTGCTTAGCAGTGCTTCACATTGCTTAGGATACATTACTTATGCATTCATCAGTATGCAAAACCATTTCGCTTTCATATATATATATATATATATATATATATATATATATATATATATATATAAAATATGTTCACTACTACATAGGCCATTTCAATGCTTTTAACTATAATTTCAATGATAAATCTCAGGAAATCTTTTCATATGCAAATTTCCCAACAGAAAATAAAAAGGGGAGTGGTGGGAATCGAACCGGGAATGCCTCCTCTTTGTGCAAAGGTTCTACCACTACGCTATAGCTGTTTTGCTTAATTTGCATATAGGTTTCTAATTATCCTCTTCGATGTCTTGACTGCTAACTGTGGTTAAGCATTGGGCAAACCCGTACAAACACGCACAAATATGGGCAGCTATATCGGGAATAATAAAAAAAAAAATATTAAAAGTTTTACATTTTATAATTGTACTGGGATTTATAATTTGGGGGAGTGTAGTGTTGGGTATGTACACATTTGAGCAGACTCACTCATGTCAGTTGACATTTCCCAATTGACAGACTTGCAGGGGCATGGTCGGCAGTCCAACATGCCCCTTGCACTCGTGCATGCTCCGTGTTAGCCTTTGAGTTGAGGCAGTGCACCCTCATTAATATGCATGGCACGCTGCTGTCTTACTTTTACACTGGCGTTTCCGTGTAAGACTACTCTAGCCTTACGTGTAGGATTCGTGAATCCTGGGGTTAGTCTTTTGCTTTGCCCCATTCCAATCTGCCAGTCCATGTCAGTTCATCCAAGACTTGTCAATCAAAAAAGTGGATCAAAAACAAAGCCTCCCCTGAAAAGAGTCTAATAACCTGCTGGAACTGACCCAGTCAAGGAAGGATAAAATAAAAATAAATAAAGAAAGAAATGAATAAAATGATTGACTCACTTTTTGATGCATAATTTTCATCTGTAACCCCTCCCCCAATGACATGTGCTTTGTCCTATGCATCCTTTACTTAATGCAATCCTTTCCAAGATTGCTGCACCATGAACAAAGAGCAAAATCCTGATTGCAGTGACCGCCACTGAACAGGATCATTAGTCATTTTCTATAATGCAAACACTTGGCTGTTGCAGACTGGCATCTTAACCAGCTCAGACGATGAGTTATATATTTCCTTATTACTCAACACAGTGCTAAAACAATAGTTAGCTGAACTATTATATTTGCTAGGCTAGGGGTTAAATGAGCTCATAGCTACTGTTATGAGGTTTTTGAGGATTATATCCCTTTTTATTTTCTCCAAATGTTTAGGGATTTTAATACAATGACAGGAAAGGATCTCATTCTTATGTCAGGGGAAGATTAAAGTTTGTGAATTTAATATTGCTTTTGTTTTTGATGTTTGCTAAGAGCACTTTTCTCAGCAAATGAAATGTACCCATAATTGTATCCTGTAGTTTATATGGAGTTAACTGTATCAGCAATATATTAAAGTATAGTAAAAATACATTTTTATTAGCCCTGTTGCTCCTACTTCTTTTGAAACTATATGGGTGTCTTTATTCCACATTGTTCTAGTTTCTGTTTACATATCCTGTCATTTTACAAGTTTATTTCTCTTAGTACACATGACTCTTTAATTGCTTGGTCTAGCTTTGCAATTATTAATGCTACTTCTGTCCTTCTTTTCTTCATTTACACTATCCCCAGGATTCATGAAGCTTATGCCAGGCGCAGGCATAGCATAGGTGGTCTAATGCCAAATATGGCCGCCGAGCGATTCAGGTATGATCCAATTCCACGAGCACTACCAGCGTACGCCAGATCTGCGCAGCTCTCGGCTCATGTATGCTAATCACCCATGCACAGTAGTGCAGCATGCAAATGAAGGTACATAGCGATTCATGAAGTGGTGCAGGCATAGCGTAAGCATACAGAAATGTAAACCAAAAAAAAATCGGTTTACATTTTTTCAAACAGAAGATCGGAGCCATGAAAGCGGACCAAACTTATGTATTACAAAGTTAACATATGCCAATGGCGAAATATACAGCCAATGGCATAAAAAAACACGCACAACACATAAAAAATAACATTTAATGTTCACTACTACATAGGCCATTTCGATGCTTTTAACTATAATTTCAATGATAAATCTCAGGAAATCTTTTCATATACAAATTTCCCAACAGAAAATAAAAAGGGGAGTGGTGGGAATCGAACCGGGAATGCCTCCTCTTTGTGCAAAGGTTCTACCACTACGCTATTGCTATTTTGCTTAATTTGCATATAGGTTTCTTATTATCCTCTTCGATGTCTTGACTGCTAACTGTGGTTAAGCATTGGGCAAACCCGTACAAACACGCGCAAATACGGGCAGCTATATCGGGAATAATAAAAAAAAAATATTAAAAGTTTTACATTTTATAATTGTACTGGGATTTATAATTTGGGGGAGTGTAGTGTTGGGTATGTACACATTTGAGCAGACTCACTCATGTCAGTTGACATTTCCCAATTGACAGACTTGCAGGGGCATGGTCGGCAGTCCGACATGCCCCCTGCACTCGTGCATGCTCCGTGTTAGCCTTTGAGGTGAGGCAGCGCACCCTCATTAATATGCATGGCACGCTGCTGTCTTACTTTTACACTGGCGTTTCCATGTAAGACTACTCTAGCCTTACATGGAGCATTCGTGAAACCTGCGGTTAGTCTTTTGCTTTGCCCCATTCCATTCTGCCAGTCCATGTCAGTTCATCCAAGACTTGTCAATCAAAAAAGTGGATCAAAAACAAAGCCTCCCCTGAAAAGAGTCTAATAACCTACTGGAACTGACCCAGTCAAGGAAGGATAAAATAAAAATAAATAAAGAAAGAAATGAATAAAATGATTGACTCACTTTTTGATGCATCATTTTCATCTGTAACCCCTCCTCCAATGACATGTGCTTTGTCCTATGCATCCTTTACTTAATGCAATCCTTTCCAAGATTGCTGCACCATGAACAAAGAGCAAAATCCTGATTGCAGTGACCGCCACTGAACAGGATCATTAGTCATTTTCTATAATGCAAACACTTGGTTGTTGCAGACTGGCATCTTAACCAGCTCAGACGATGAGTTATATATTTCCTTATTACTCAACACAGTGCTAAAACAATAGTTAGCTGAACTATTATATTTGCTAGGCTAGGGGTTAAATGAGCTCATAGCTACTGTTATGAGGTTTTTGAGGATTATATCCCTTTTTATTTTCTCCAAATGTTTAGGGATTTTAATACCATGTCAGGAAAGGATCTCATTCTTATGTCAGGGGAAGATTAAAGTTTGTGAATTTAATATTGCTTTTGTTTTTGATGTTTGCTAAGAGCACTTGTCTCAGCAAATGAAATGTACCCATAATTGTGTCCTGTAGTTTATATGGAGTTAACTGTATCAGCAATATATTAAAGTATAGTAAAAATACATTTTTATTAGCCCTGTTGCTCCTACTTCTTTTGAAACTATATGGGTGTCTTTATTCCACATTGTTCTAGTTTCTGTTTACATATCCTGTCATTTTACAAGTTTATTTCTCTTAGTACACATGACTCTTTAATTGCTTGGTCTAGCTTTGCAATTATTAATGCTACTTCTGTCCTTCTTTTCTTCATTTACACTATCCCCGGGATTCATGAAGCTTATGCCAGGCGCAGGCATAGCATAGGTGGTCTAATGCCAAATATGGCCGCCGAGCGATTCAGGTATGATCCAATTCCACGAGCACTACCAGCGTACGCCAGATCTGCGCAGCTCTCGGCTCATGTTAGCTAATCACCCCATGCACAGTAGTGCAGCATGCAAATGAAGGTACATAGCGATTCATGAAGTGGTGCAGGCATAGCGTAAGCATACAGAAATGTAAACCAAAAAAAATGGTTTACATTTTTCCAAACAGAAGATCGGAGCCATGAAAGTGGACCAAACTTATGTATTACAAAGTTAACATATGCCAATGGCGAAATATACAGCCAATGGCATAAAAAAACATGCACAACACATAAAAAATAACATTTAATGTCACGGCCGCACTAACGCAAAGTACAACCGCAGGGCATGTGTGTGCAAATGTCAACACAAGGAAAATATATACAGATGTCATAAAATTGCAATGTAACACAAATCATGATTTTGCCATAATAGTCAATGGTATGCATGCTACACCACAACCAAGGTGCAAGGGTTGCTAAGGGTCTGTGACAGTGTTCGGCACGGTAACTATGAATTAGTAGTCAATGCCATGCAAATGAGGCAAGTAGTACTGAATCACAAACGTCCCACTGGCCAAAGGATGTACCACATGGTGCAGCGGTACAACACCAAGGAGTGGCCTGGCGGTATACATGACATCAGCAGAGGGGTGTGCCACCATAGCTGTAAGCAAATTGGAGCATTGCTAATCCGGGTTGCCCATTGTTAAGCAACGCTGCAGGATAGGGGTGTGGATGTTGCCATAGCTTTGCTTAGCTGAGAGCACACAAGGTGACCAAAAGCACATGTGCACGTGGATGACAACGCGCTCAAAACCCGGTAATGCGTGGCGTACACCACAGCTGAAACAGGAAGGTTACGGGAAGACAATAAGGAAATGTCACAGTAGGGTAATTGGAGTACAACTGAGTAATTAACACCTATTAACTCACAGTGGGCCATTGATGGTAGCTAACAAGGCTGCTAGTAGCAAACTGCAGAACAGGATAGGGGAGGTGCCGGATTGCAAAGAAAAGAGAACTGTCACCGCAGAGCAAAGCAAACCTGCAGTAGATCGGCTATAGAACACATTTTGCAACACAATCCTGGGTTGGTAAAGTACAAAACAAGAAAGCAGACTGCTGTATGCATGCCTGACAATGGGAGGGGAATCGTTATGAAAAGTGAAGGTAAGGGCAAGAGGTGATCCATGGCAGCTAAATGTAATTCAACACCAAAGGCACCACAATAGCAGTACCTGTGGTAAAACACATAAGTAAGATACCCTGCAGCTCTGATTGTACATACACACCTTATGACATCATCAGCTTCCAAAGCACAATAGTATAAAGTGTGAAGGCGCCTCACACAGACTCATGTATTCCCAAACACTGCACCATCAGTATAAACAGGCAGGGAACTTTTACAATGTACTTGTTGGGAGCTGCCATAGCTGCGATTCATCACCATGTGTTGGAGACTGAAGGTGGTGTGGAGGATGATGCTGACAACCACCTCAGGCCCCGGAGGAGGAGAAGAGTGTTCAGACCAAGAGTAACCTACTAGGGGCTAGATGATCTGGAGATAGAAGAGCATTACAGGGTGGACAGGGACATCTTACAGCAAATCACTGAGCTGTGCCGGCCGTGCCTCAGAGCCAGAAACAACAGAGGGGAACCCATCCCAGTGGACACGAAGGCATGTGTAAGCTTGAGAATACTAGCCACAGGTACCTTTTAAAAGCCAACAGGAGATATCATGGGGATCTCACAGGCATCAGCATCCAGGGTACTCCACCAGTTCCTGGATGCCATGTTACAACATGCCAATGAGCATATATACTTCCCCCGAACTCAGGATGAGTTGGCCATCAATATGCGCCTCTTCAACCGTGTGGCAGACTACCCGGAGGTACTGGGTGCAATAGACTGCACGCACATACATATCAAGTCACCACCCAGTGAGCATGGTAGGAGCTACATAAACTGCAAGGGATACCACTCCATCAACTGCCAGGTCATGTGCAATGCCCAGGGCATTATCACAGATGTGTGTGCTGGCAGCCCTGGAAGCTACCACAACTCCCACATCTGGCACGCCTCACAGGTCTACCAGGTATTTGTCAGGGGGGACATCCCATATGGCCACCTTGTGGGGGATGCTGGCTATGCACTGGAGCCGTGGATGATGACTCCCATCGGAAATGCACACACACCCATGCAAGAACGCCATAATGAGGCACACGCACAAACCAGAATCATCATAGAGCATGTGTTTGGCAAGCTGAAATCACGGTTCTGTTGCTTGGACATATCTGATGGAGCCTTGCAGTACTCTCCAGGCTACATAATATGATCCTGCAGAAACAGCTGCAGCAGGGACATAATGTTGAAGGCCCTCACAGCCCAGCGCAATTGCCAAGGGCATCACAGGCACAGAGGGATTCAGACCACGAACACCCTGTGCCAGCCCCTGTAGGCAGACGGAGGCATGCCCAATATGCCCATGCCTTGGCAAAGATGGAATGTATAGCACATACACTGACACACTTATGGACTGACACACTTCTCCACCTGCACACACAAGTAAAATGGATGGCACACACATGACCACCTGCAAATTGTCATGTATAGGTGGTCTACTGTGTGCATCCTACATAGGCAGCCCTCAACTATTGCACACACAATAGCTATTGGTACAAGGTAAGTCAGCACCTGAACAGTAAATTAAGCTAACAGCATGTGTTGATACTGTATGTATAGGTTCCTAGGAACATCGGTAGGTACATGCCTAATTGTCAGAGGCCATTCATAAGCCTAGCCAAATGAGTCTGCTGTCGCCACCCCATTGATTAACTAACTATCCCTCTGTGGAGCAGAGCCAATTGTGGGATCCCTGGGGTGTAACCACTGTTCCCTAACCACTCTGTAAGGATTCCCTGGTGTGTTAATGAGGGGCTCCATATAATGTAATCAGTGATGTAGTTCCAAAGCATGGGGAGTACCCATGACAGGTATCTGTCACCCCAGTATTCTCCAGTTATGTTTGTGGCAAGGTGTAGCACATTACAGTGTGTGTGGCTCACAGTGACATGGATTCCCATAGCTGGAGCACATCCATTAAGCATCACTTGGACATACCATTAATAGGTATCATCCATATGTAAACTAACTAAGTTACACATTTGTTTGCAGTATGGAGGAACAGCCATAGTAAAGTCCACATACTAAACACCATAACACTTGTACATATCCCAGATGCCCCAGTGGTAAAGCCACTGACTGTCTCGTGCATGTTCCTGGTTCCACGACTTGCAAGGGCTGTTACATAATTCCGATGTCCCGAATAATGGATGTTGGATGCAGGTCATTAGAGCACGTTTAAGCACATGTTAGCGGGTTTTTTGTGCCGGCAAGTACCGGTAAGCGTCTTTTAAACATGATTATATGGATATGCACAAAACAGGTCTAATCTTTGCTGAATATCGCACAGATCACGGGCAAAGCTGCCCAGAACCGCTGAAATTTGCGTTATTCACCCTTATTCACCCTCACTGGAAAACCACCTTCTGCCAAACATCTGCTGTTTCTTCCTTCCTTATTGGAATTTTTCTTAAGTTTACCTAATTGCTTCCTGTGTTTCCCTGACTCTACTTCAGGCCCAAACTCACTGGGAAACCACCTCCTGCCAAACGTCTGCTGTTTGTTCTTTCCTTAGTGGAATTTTACCTAAGTTTACCTAATTGCTACCTGTGTTTCCCTGATTCTACTTCAGGTCCAAACTCACTGGAAAACCACCTTCTGCCAAACATCTGCTGTTTGTTCCTTCCTTAGTGGAATTTTACCTAAGTTTACCTAATTGCTACCTGTGTTACCCTGACTCTACTTCAGGCCCAAACTCACTGGAAAATAACCTTCTGCCAAACATCTGCTGTTTGTTCCTTCCTTAGTGGAATTTTACCTAAGTTTACCTAATTGCTACCTGTGTTTCCCTGACTCTACTTCAGGCCCAAACTCACTGGAAAACCACCTTCTGCCAAACATCTGCTGTTTGTTCCTTCCTTAGTGGAAGTTTACCTAAGTTTACCTAATTGCTACCTGTGTTTCCCTGACTCTACGTCAGGCCCAAACTCACTGGAAAACCACCTTCTGCCAAACATTTGCTGTTTGTTCCTTCCTTAGTGGAATTTTACCTAAGTTTACCTAATTGCTACCTGTGTTTCCCTAACTCTATTTCAGGCCCAAACTCACTGGAAAACCACCTTCTGCCAAACATCTGCTGTTTGTTCCTTCCTTAGTGGAATTTTACCTAAGTTTACCTAATTGCTACCTGTGTTTCCCTGACTCTGCTTCAGGCCCAAACTCACTGGAAAACCACCTTCTGCCAATCATCTGCTGTTTGTTCCTTCCTTAGTGGAATTTTACCTAAGTTTACCTAATTGCTACCGGTGTTTCCCTGACTATACTTCAGGCCCAAACTCACTGGAAAACCACCTTCTGCCAATCATCTGCTGTTTGTTCCTTCCTTAGTGGAATTTTACCTAAGTACGTACTGCTCACCTGAAGATTATATTTGCTGCCTATAATCTCTGGCCTACCCCTGTGTTGGCTGCAGTACACCCACTGACCGCTCCCCTCTCATCTTCCTCTTCCTCAAACTCTTACCTTAACATCCCTCAGTCTTACTACCCCCTCTCTACCCTACTCCTCTCCATTGTTAATCCTTCCTCCTTTCTGAACTGTTCATTTCTCCATACCCATTTCTCTTCTTATATGCCTGCTCACTTTCCACTGTTAATCATACCTCCTTTCTGAACTACTCTTTTCTCTTTACCCACTCCTCCTTTAATCTGCTTGTTCTCCTATCTACCACAGTAAGATATTCTAATAACTCCCTATACCTTGTCCTACCCTGCTCTTCCTTACATCTCTAGACTTGTGCCTTGCTTCCTACCTCCTGCTGTCCTAATCTCAGGCCCACTATCTCTGCTTTTGCTAGAACCCTACACACTTCCCTCTCCCTTTCTTTCTCGTGTCACTGATTGTTTTTTCTTCAGACTTTCCTTTTGGGTGTAGCCCCACTCCATTCGCCCTTGCTACGCTCGGGCTCACTTAGCTCCCCTACCCTACCCCCATTCCCACCCCCCTGTACACTTTCCTTTATACTTAACCATCCCTTCCCTTCCTGCCAGGCCAACCACTACAAATCCACTTTCTGTCTAGCATCACTCCCACAATTCAACACCCAGTCACACTTAACATAATCACCTATTCTTCCCTTCCCTTCCTACCCAGCCATCCACTACAAATCCATGCCCTGTCTTTTACCACTCCCACAATCCAACACCCATTCACACAACATATTCACCTATTCATCCCTTCCCTTCCTACCTAGCCATCCACTACAAATCCACTTCCTGTGTATTACCACTCCCACAAACCAACACCCAATCAAACTTAGCATATTCACCTATTTTAAATTATTTCTTACACTTACCCCCTTCCCTCATTATTCAAACTCCTCATCATGCTGCATCTACTTATATCTGCAGCATTACTCACTATGCTCTCTCTTACTACCTCCTATCACTCTTACCTCTCAAATCCATTCTTTTGTTCCCCTACCTCGCACTCACACTACAACTTTCCAACTTCACTTTATTTTTCCATCTCTCCAGACCTATTTAACTCTACTACCACAACTCTGTACAAAAGACACATACTTCAAATTTTCAAACCATCCAATAGGATTAAATACAGACCCCCCAAATACTATCTACTTTTTACATCAGGTTCTTTTCTCTATAAACATTTACTCTCCTCTGGAGACATCCATCCCAACCCTGGCCCATCTTCACCTTGCACCCCCCCCCTTCATCCACCTTAACTACCTCCTGCTCTCAACCCTCTTCCAACAACCAACCAGATATACAACCTCAGTCCCATTACCCAAAAACCTCACAAACACCTAACCTTTTATTCACTAAACATTCAAAGCCTAACAAACAAAATTACTGATCTACACTCTTGAATAGCTTACAACACCCCTCACATCCTATCCCTATCAGAAACATGGCTCAAGTCTCATATCTCATATCTGAAATACTCCCCTCTGGCTACAACATCTACTGCTCTGATAGAATGTCAAAGAAAGGAGGTGGTGTAGCCATCCTCTACTCTAACAGCCTTAACCTTTCACCATACCCCACACCTATTCCTAGCTTCCACCCTGCTGAACTCCTCATTATTAACCTCCATCTAAATCCTCACAAAAAACTTGCTATAACTTCCATCTATATTCCTCCTGGCAACAATATACCCATTCTCGAAAACATACTATCCTGGTTCTATCTCAATATACCTTATGAAACACTCATCCTTGGGGATGTCAATATAGACTGGTCTAAACTTTCTACTGACTCTCCCTTACTCAGTATTTACCTTCATGGTTTCCACCAACTCATTTCTACCCCACTCGTTTCCACAAAAACTTTACCTCCAGCTCCACAATAGACTGGATTCTTGCTAACTCCCCCTAAACATTACCATCAGCCCAAAACCCTACCAGACTCCCTTAGTGACCATCTCCCTACCTCTATCCTAAGATATGACCCTCGCACTCCTAAACCCCACCTCTTTAGAGATTGTCAGAAACTATCCTCATTTAACTCTTCACAATTTAACTCACTACTACAAAACATTGACTGGTCCATCCTTAAACAACTTCCCCTGAATGATGCCGTTGACACTTTTAATAGCATTTTCCTAAATACTCTGGACTCCCTAGCTCCCTCTAGAATGATCAGAGGGAAATCTAATCATGTCTTCTGGCTTTCAAAAGAAACTAAGACCATCATGAAACAAAGAGACAGTGCCTGGAAAGCCTGGATCAAAATTAGACAAACACCTCATCTTCTCAAATACAGACAACTATGTAATCTTGCCAAAAACAAATCATTTTATAGCTTAGGCCAGCATAAACATAGATCTAACCCCCATAAATTCTGGTCTACACTAAATAGCATCCTTTACTCACGCTCTCCCTCTAACCCTTCCCCCTACCCAAACTCGACTTCGGAGGAAACAGCTACCCTACTTAATTCCCACTTCATCTCCTCCATACAAAACCTCCTACCCTCTCAAACTAACTCCTACTCCTTACCTGATCCAACACCCACCCCAATAACACTTTTTTCTCCTTCCAGCCACTTCCCACTTCTTGCATCAAATCTCTACTGCTCATACTCACACCCTGCTCTCTCTCTACTGATAAATTACCTCCCACCTTCCTCAAACTTGCAGCTGCCTCTATTGCCTACCCAGTGACTATATTAATTAATAGATCCATGCTAGAATCTACTGTTCCTACTCTTTGGAAATCTTTCTACACCACCCCTCTCCATAAGGCAACTCTACTGATCCTACCAACTATCAACCTATTGCCATTCTATCCCCCTATCTAAGATCCTAGAAAAATGTATCCATACTCAGCTTCTAAACCACCTTCACAATCACAACTTACTCACCCCTACTCAACATGGTTTCTGCCCCTATCATAGCACTACTACTGCTCTACTCTCCTTCACCCACACCATTGCAGAATCCCTGGACAATAATAAACCTACTTCCTGTCTCTTTCTAGACCTCTCCAAAGCTTTTGATACTGTATCCCATCCTTTACTTCTATCTAAGCTCGAAAACTTTCACCTATCCTCCTCCACCCTCAGCTGGTTCACTAGCTATCTATATGGACACCAACAATCTGTCAAATGGCTCTCCTCATATTCTCCTTTCCTGCATATCTCTACTGGGGTTCCACAAGGTTCCATCTTAGGCCCCCTTTTATTCAATATCTTCACTAATGACTTCTTCACCTCTTGCAATCATTCATCTCTCATTCAATATGCTGATGACTCCACTATTATTTATACAGCTGACAACATCTCTGACCTACACACTCTAACCCAAAAAACTCTACTCTCCATCGAACAATGGCTTTCAAAAAACTTACAAATCCTCAATCCAAAAAAAAAAAAAAAAACTCTTGCTCTTCCTTCCCATTCTCTTGCTCAACATAGATCTTCCCTTGTCATTAAGTGTTGTAATAATACAGCCATCCATCCTGACACCCACTCTAAACTCTTAGGGGTTTTCATTGATGATGAACTAAAATTCAATCAGCATATATAGCAATGCATAAAGAAATCACATCAAAAACTTGGTCTCCTATATTGGAACAGAAAACACCTCACTCCTGAGACTAGACTCACCCTTGGACAAGCACTTCTACTCCCCTCTCTCCTCTATGCTGCACCAGTTCTCACAAATATTCAAACTACTACCCTGAACAAACTTCAACAAACCTACCACAAAATAACCAGATTCATTACTAACTTCCCAAACAACACACACAATTGTATTGCCTTAAAGTCTCTACAATGGCTGGAACTCCCACAACTACTTCATCTCTACCAATTTCACATGCTGCAATCTATGCTTTTTACACCCTCCTGCTGTCTTTCCCTATCTCTCCTTGTTTCCATCTATACCCCTTCTCGATCTCTCCACACCTCAAATCAGCAATTGCTTGATGTCTACCACCCTAACAGGTCTGTTGGTAAGCAACTCTACAAGCACTCTGTGACCCAAGCTTGGAATAAACTTCCCCTGGATATACGCTCTATCTCTCATACTCCAATATTTAAAAAAGAACTGAAGACACATTTACTCAATTCCAGAACCTGTCCCTGCTATGACCCTACTTAGATCTCCCCTCCTCCCATACTCACATCTCTCTCATTACATCCTACTATCACTCTTGACTCTCCCCATTTGTTCAGCAACTAAGAATTTAATTTTGTCAAAAAAAAAAAAGTAAATAAAAAATAAAAAAGTAGTTGGGCCGGATTCACAAAGGCTTGCACGGAGTCTAAGAGTAGAGTAAGACTCCATGCTGCCAACATGTCTGCCAAGCAATCCAGGAACAGCCGGCAGGGGCGTGCAAGAGAGCTCCTAAAACTCCTCTTACATGGACAGGGCTAGGATATGCAAACTACCTCATTTGCTGCTGAAAGTTATGCAAATGAGGTAAATTTGCGATCCAGGAAACCCTAACCTGTCTGAGTAAGAGTAGTGCTATTTGCAGAAATGTACTCGGTTGTCAACTGAGTACCGTTCTGCAAATAGCAAAACAGAGCCGTGATAGCTCCAAATAAAGGATGCATCCAGTCGAGGAAGCATGCCAATGGCCAAATATACGGCCACTGGCAATTCTACACGTGGCACCTGTGTGCACGTGTTTAAGCTGGAGTAAGCAAGTGTAAGGTTGTTGAAATCTGTGTAAGCGCGTTTGCGCCTGTGTGCACGCGTTTAAGCCAGAGTCAGCAAGTGTTACGCTGTGTAAGCATGTGTGCGTGCGTGTGAGCTGGTGTGCACATGTTTGCTCTTGTTTGCGTGATGCTGCCCCCTGTAGAAACAGAAAGGGAAAAGGAAGCACAACAAATAGTAGGAAGTTAACCAAGGAGAAGTAGCAGAGCTAGCAGGTGAAACAAATCAGAATCAGCCAATTACACAGGCCGTACACTAGCCCAGTCCAGCCCAGCATTTAAAACACTGCAAACAACTTTCCACTATGTTATTCTCAGAGACACTGCAACACTGCAGTAAGCTAATAGAAGTGAAAACTGAAAAAGCTTTACTGAGACAAAGAAATGTTAGGGGCTGCCATTGCTGTTATAAGGCGACATATGCAACATGCTGAGGGTGGTGACAATGCAAATGCTGCTGAGCAACCCACAGTGAGGAGATGGAGAAGAGTGTACAGGCCCAGGGTAACCTACCAGGGGCTACATGAGCTAGAGATAGTGGAGTGCTATAGAGTGGACAGAGACCTCATGCAGCAAATTGTTGAGCTGTGCAGGCCACTCCTCACACACAGAACCAACAGAGGGGAACCCATTCCAGTGGAAACCAAGGTATGTGTTGGCCTAAGAATACTAGCAACAGGTACCTTCCAGAGACCAACTGGTGATATGATGGGGATTTCACAGGCATCAGCATCCAGGGTACTGCACCAGTTCCTGAATGCCATGTCAGCACATGTCGGTGATCATGTATATTTCTCCAATTCCCATGAGGTATTGGCCAGCAATATGCGCCTTTTCCAGCAAATAGCGGAATACCCTGAGGTAGTGGGTGCACTAGACTGCATGCACATACACTTCAAAGCACCAGCCGGTGAGCGGGGTACGGTCTACTTTAACTGCAATGGTTTCCCCTCCATCAACTGCCAGGTCGTGTATGATGCCCAGAGCATAATAATGAATGTGTGTGCTGGCTGCCCTGGAAGCTACCATGATTCCCATATCTGGCATCTGACACAGCTGTACCAGACATTTTCCAATGGGGACATCCCTCATGGTCACCTAGTGGGGGATGCTGGATTGCTGGATATGCACTGGAGCCATGGCTGATGACACCCATCAGAAATGCACACACACCTGAACAGGAACGCCATAATGAGGCACACGCACAAACACGAAATGAAATTGAGCATGTGTTTGGGCTGCTCAAGTCACAGTTCCGGTGCCTGGACATATCTGGTGGAGCCTTGCAGTACTCACCAACTACATGCACCCAAATAGTCATGGTATGTGCTATGCTACATAATATGATCCTGCGAAAACAGCTGCAGCAGGAGCAGCATAGGGCTGGGCCAAACAGCCCCCCACCATTGTCAAGGCCATCACAGGCAGAGCGTGACTCGGAGGAACAACCTGAGCCTGCCCCAGTAGGCAAAAGGAGGCATGCCCAGTATGCTTTGGCCTTGGCAAAGAGGCAACGCATAGCATATACACTAGCTTGGTAGGAACCCTGGAAATGATACCTCTCTCCGACTAGCACATATAGTAAAAGGGATGCCCAACTTGACATTACCTGTTGTCAAACATGTATAGGGATTGTAATATGTGCATCCGACATAGGCAGCCCTGCAGCACCACCTGAGGCATGATTGCCATGTTATAAGCAATATAAAGCAGTGCTAAACAGCTTTAACCACTATTTAGTATATGTAAACAAAATTACACACACTAAGTAGCACAACTTTGGGCAATGTTGAGCAATATTGGGCAGTGTTCATCAATGTTGGTTAACGTTGAGCAATGTTGTGCAGGTTTGGTCAAAGTTGGGCATAGTTGAGCAAAAGCAGGTAAACATGGTCATATTTGCTTTACTGTTCCTTAAGCAGTCTGGTCTGCCCAGTATGAAAATATGAAGAAGTGACAGCCCTCGAACCCAGGATACTGTGTACTATAGTCACAGTACTGAAGCACTAAACCATCACAGTATTTTGCTGATCAGCCTGTATGAAGAAATGTTGATAAGTCATGCAAAGTGTCTCCTGGAAACCCTGCAGGCACAGCATAATCCCTGAAGAGTTATGACACAAAGGTGAGCCCTGCAGTAAAAATACAACTTGATTTACAACACATATATATATAGTATAAATGGTAATATTGGGTGTGTTCACACACATCAACAAATGTAGTGGACTTCACACAGCAACATACTGAAAGTTCACACTGGGCATGCTCACACATACTGAAAGTCCAAACTGGGCATGCTCACACACTTAGGCCATGTCTGAGTACAGCAGTGGGCCACACATATCAAGCAGTTGCATGTGTTAACCCAGGAACCTCTCACAATTCACCAGTCCTGACTTGTGCACACAGTGATATGACAACAGACACATATATAATATATTGGAATTCTATCATAATCAAATATGTACCACAGATACTTAGGTTGGTCATAGAAAGTTGAAAAGCAAAGAAAAAAAAACAAAAACAAAATCAGTATCATCAATAAACAATGTGCACTCCAAACACTATCCAATCCAGGTCATGGAAATATTATCTGCTAAGGAGTCCATACAGAACCATGACACTTCCTTCAGCTATGTCATAAATAGCAATGTACACTCATATATGTCCTGAGTCAGGCCAACTGTAAATGACTGACAATGCCAACATCCTGTCAGACAGGCCCATACATACATACCCACCTCCCACTGACAAAAGGTCCACTCATCATACCAGGAGATATCACATGAAGAATGGATAAACAGCTCCTTCCAAAGCTGAAAACATGGCATCAATTGGATTAAATTGTGCCCCTATATGTGTCATAAGTGAATTGCAGAACAAATAGACCCTGCACCAGAACAGTCTGTTGAGCCACACCCTCTCTACAGGATATGAAACTGTTGAATGGGTTACAGCAACATATGGCACACTACACAAGTGTTGGTGCACAACAAACCATGGGAACTATAGTCTCATAAGCCGATGAAGTCTGATCTGCAAGGCCATGGAGTCCATCATGATTGAAGTCAGAAACAGAGCTATTGGAAGCCTATAAATACACAACCCTACCAACTTCAGACTGTTTATGGGCAGATCATGTTTCCCAAACCTGCTAGACAGTTTGCAAGGCAGCCACCCAGGACATACATCAATGAAATGAGCTACACACGTCCAACATACACTTTGAATAGGCCTTTCCCAACATCCCAGACAAATGTCGTATCCACAAAATCAACAACCTGTGCATAAATATGTATTGTCATCGGATGGATTAGCAACTGTGCCACAGATAGATCACACAAGGTAGGAATTGTGGAGCCCTGTTCAAGCTGGTAACACCTGCTGTCCCCCATGTCTCAGTCACCTGCTGTCCCCCATGTCTCAGTCCTTGGATTGCATAAAACTAAGTGCACACACAGTACCATGTCTAGTCTAATGATGTCAGCATCCCACAAATATAGCAGTGGAAATAAAAGCTCCCAGTATAGCATATAGCACGTCGTGTTAATGCTCCCTGTGTAGCATATAGCGCGTCATGTTAATGCATATCTCTCCAGTATCATAACATCGTTAGGGAGGGGTTTGAATCGTGCAATTGCTGAGTGGGGGTGTGTGTATGTTTCTGTGTGAATTCCTTTGAGAGAATTGCCCTTTTTGGAGACTAGTCAAACACCTTAAAAGTGCTATATTCCTGTTTGGCAGGTGTGATGATGTCAGCATCCTACAAATATAGCAGTGGAAATAAAAATTCCCAGTAAAGCATATAGCACGTCATGTTAATGTATATCTCTTCAGAATCATAACATAGTTAGGTAGAGGTGTGAATCCTGCAATTGGTGTGTGTAGGTTTCTGTGTGAAGTTCTTTGAGAGTATTGCCCTTTTTGGAGACTAGTCAAACACCTTAAAAGTGTTATATTCCTGTTTTGGCAGGTGTGATGATGTCAGCATCCTACAAATATAGCAGTGGAAATCAAAACTCCCAATTAAGCATATAGTGCTTCGTGGTAATGCGTATCTCTTCAGTATCATAACATAGTAAAGTAGGGGTTTAAATCCTGCAATTGTTGAGTGCGTGTGTGAATTCTTTCAAGAGTATTGCCCTTTTTGGAGACTAGTCAAACACCTTAAAAGTGTTAAATTCCTGTTTGGCAGGTGTGATGATGTCAGCATCCAACAAATAAAGACGTGGAAATGCAACTCCCAGTAAAGCATATAGTGAGTTGTGTTAATGCGTATTTCTCCAGTATCATAACATCATTAAGTAGGGATTTGAATCCTGGAATTGCTGAGAAGGGCTGTGTGTATGTTTCTATGTGAGTTCCTTTGAGAGTATTTCCATTTTTGGAGACTAGTCAAACACCTTAAAAGTGTTATATTCCTGTTTGGCAGGTGTGATGATGTCAGCGCCCTACAAATATAGCAGTGGAAATAAAAGCTCCCAGTAAAGTATATAGAGCATTGTGTTAATGCGTATTTCTCCAATATCACAACATAGTTAAGTAGGGGTTTGAATCCTGCAATTGCTGAGTGTGGGTGTGTGTGTATGTTTCTGTGTGAATTCCTTTGAGAATATTACCCTTTTTGGAGACTAGTCAAACACCTTAAAAGTGTTATATTCCTGTTTGGCAGGTGTGATGATGTTAGCATCCTACAAATATAGCAATGGAAATGAAAAATCCCAATAAAACATATAGTGCATTGTGTTAAATCATATCTCTCCAGTATCATAACATAATTCGATAGGGGTTTGAATCCTGCGATTGCTGAATGGGGGTGTGGGTATGTTTCTGTGTGAGTTCCTTTGAGAGTATTGCCCTTTTCGGAGACTAGTCAAACACCTTAAAAGTGTTATATTCCTGTTTGGCAGGTGTGATGATGTCAGTATCCTACAAATATAGCAGTGGAAGTAAAAACTCCAAATAAAGCATATAGCGCATCGTGTTAATGCGTCTCTTTCCAGTTTCATAACATAGTTAAGTAGGGATTTGAAGCCTACAATTGCTGAGTGAGGGTGTGTGTATGTTTCTGTGTGAATTCCTTTTAGAGTATTGCCCTTTTTGGAGACTAGTCAAACACCTTAAAAGTGTTATATTCCTGTTTGGCAGGTGTGATGATGTCAGCATCCTACAAATATAGCAGTGGAAATAAAACCTCCCAATAAGGCCTATAGCGCGTCATGTTAATACGTATTTCTCCAGTATCATAACATAATTAGGTAGGGGTTTGAATCTTGCAATTACTGAGTGGGGGGTTGTGTATGTTTCTGTGTGAATTCCTTTGAGAGTATTGCGCTTTTTGGAGACTAGTCAAACACCTTAAAAGTGTTATATTCCTGTTTGGCAGGTGTGATGATGTCAGCATCCTACAAATATAGCAGTGGAAATAAAACCTCCCAATAAGGCCTATAGCGCGTCATGTTAATACGTATTTCTCCAGTATCATAACATAGTTAGGTAGGGGTTTGAATCTTGCAATTACTGAGTGGGGGCTGTGTATGTTTCTGTGTGAATTCCTTTGAGAGTATTGCTCTTTTTGGAGACTAGTCAAACACCTTAAAAGTGTTATATTCCTGTTTGGCAGGTGTGATGATGTCAGCATCCTACATATATTGCAGTGGAAATGAAAACTCCCAATAAAACATTTAGCGCATCGTGTTAATGCGTATCTTTCCAGTATCATAACATAGTTGGGTAGGCGTTTAAATCCTGCATTTACTGAGAGGGTGTGTGTGAATTCCTCTGAGAGTGTTCCCCTTTTTGGAGACTAGTCAAACACCTTAAAAGTGTTATATTCCTGTTTGGCAGGTGTGATGATGTTAGCATCCTACAAATATAGCAGTGGAAATAAAAACTCCTAATCAAACATATAGCGTGGCGTGTTAATGCATATCTCTTCAGTATCATAACATAATTAAGTGGGGTTTGATTCTTGCAATTGCTGAGAAGGTGGGGGGTGTATGTTTCTGTATAAGTTCCTTTGAGAATATTGCCCTTTTTGGAGACTAGTCAAACACCTTAAAAGTGTTATATACCTGTTTGGCAGGTGTGATGATGTCAGCATCCTACAAATATAGCAGTGGAAATGAAAGCTCCCAGTAAAGCATATAGTGTGTCGTGTTAATGTGTATCTTTCTAGTAGCAAAACATAGTTAAGTAGGGATTTTAATCCTGCAATTGTTGAGTGTGTGTGTGTATGTTTCTGTGTGAATTCTTTTGAGAGTATTGCCCTTTTTGGAGGCTAGTCAAACACCTTAAAAGTGTTATATTCCTGTTTGGCAGGTGTGATGATGTCAGCATCCTACAAATATAGCAGTGGAAACAAAAACTCCTAATAAAGCATATAGTGTGTCATGTTAATGCGTATTTTTCCAGTGTCATAACATAGGTAGGGGTTTGAATCCTGCAATTGCTGAGGGGGGGGTGTACTTTTCGGTGTGAATCCCTTTGAGAGTATTGCCCTTTTTGGAGACTAGTCAAACACCTTAAAAGTGTTATATTCCTGTTTGGCAGGTGTGATGATATCAGCATTCTACAAATATAGCAGTGGAAATAAAAACTCTCAGTAAAGCATCTAATGCGTCGTGTTAATGCATATCTCTCCAGTATCATAACATAGTTAGGCAAGGGTTTAAATCCTGCAATTGCTGAGTGTGGGTGTGTGTATGTTTCTGTGTGAATTCCTTTGAGAGCAGTGCCCTTTTTGGAGACTAGTCAAACACCTTAAAAGTGTTATATTCCTGTTTGGCAGGTGTGATGATGTCAGCATCCTACAAATAAAGCCGTGGAAATGCAACTCCCAGTAAAGCATATAGTGCGTTGTGTTAATGCGTATTTCTTCAGTATCATAACATCATTATGTAGGGATTTGAATCCTGGAATTGCTGAGAAGGGCTGTGTGTATGTTTCTGTGTGAGTACCTTTGAGAGTATTTCCATTTTTGGAGACTAGTCAAACACCTTAAAAGTGTTATATTCCTGTTTGGCAGGTGTGTTGATGTCAGCATCCTAAAAATATAGCAGTGGAAATAAAAACTCCCAATAAAGCATATAGAGCGTTGTGTTAATGTGTATCTCTCCAGCATTATAACATAGTTAGGTAGGGATTTGAATCCTGCAATTGAAGAGTGGGGGTGTGTGTATGTTTCTGTGTGAATTCCTTTTAGAGTATTGCCCTTTTTGGAGACTAGTCAAACACCTTAAAAGTGTTATATTCCTGTTTGGCAGGTGTGATGATGTCAGCATCCTACAAATATAGCAGTGGAAATAAAAATTCCCAGTAACACATATAGCACGTCATGTTAATGCATATCTCTTCAGTATTATAACATACTTAGGTAGAAGTCTGAATCCTGCAATTGCTGTGTGGGGGTGTGTGTAGGTTTCTGTGTGAAGTTCTTTGAGAGTATTACCCTTTTTGGATACTAGTCAAACACCTTAAAAGTGTTATATTCCTGTTTGGCAAGTGTGATGATGTCAGCATCCTACAAATATAGCAGTGGAAATAAAAGCTCCCAATAAAACGTACAGCGCGTCGTGTTAATGCATATCTCTCCAGTATCATAACATAGATAAATAGGGGTTTGAATCCTGCTATTGTTGAGTGAGGGTGTGGGTATGTTTCTGTGTGAATTCCTTCGAGAATATTGCCCTTTTTGGAGACTAGTCAAACACCTTAAAAGTGTTAAATTCCTGCTTGGCAGGTGTGATGATGTCAGCATCCTACAAATAAAGCAGTGGAAATACAGATCCCAGTAAAGCATATAGTGTGTTGTGTTAATGCGTATGTCTCCAGTGTCATGACATCATTAAGTAGGGGTTTGAATCTTGGAATTGCTGAGTAAGGGTGTGTGCATATTTCTGTATGAGCTCCTTTGAGAGTATTTCCCTTTTTGGAGACTAGTCAAACACCTTAAAAGTTTTATATTCCTGTTTGGCAGGTGTGATGATGTCAGCATCCTACAAATTTAGCAGTGGAAGTAAAAACTCCCATTAAAGCATATAGAGCATCGTGTTAATGCGTATCTCTCCAGTATTATAACATAGTTAGGTAGGGATTTGAATCCTGCAATTGGTGAGAGGGATGTTTGTATGTTTCTGTGTGAATTCCTTTGAGAGTGTTGCCCTTTTTGGAGACTAGTCAAACATATTAAAAGTGTTATATTCTTGTTTGGCAGGTGTGATGATGTCAGCATCCTACAAATATAGCAGTGGAAATAAACACTCCCAGTAAAGCATACAGTGCTTCGTGTTAATGTGTATCTCTCCAATATCATAACATAATTAAGCACAGGTTTGAATCCTGCAATTGTTGAGTGCGTGTGTGTATGTTTCTGTGTGAATTTCTTCAATAGTATTGCCTTTTTTGGAGACTAGTCAAACACCTTAAAAGTGTTATATTCCTGTTTGGCAGGTGTGATGATGGCAGCACCCTACAAATATAGCAGTGGAAATAAAAGCTCCCAGTAAAGTATATAGAGCGTTGTGTTAATGCGTATTTCTCCAGTATCACAACATAGTTAAGTAGGGGCCTGAATCCTGCAATTGCTGAGTGTGGGGATGTGCGTACGTTTTTGAGTGAATTCCTTTGAGAGTATTACCCTTTTTGGAGACTAGTCAAACACCTTAAAAGTGTTATATTCCTGTTTGGCAGGTGTGATTATGTCAGCATCCTACAAATATAGCAGTGGAAATGAAAAATCCCAATAATACATATAGTGTGTTGTGTTAAATTATATCTCTCCAGTATCATAACATAATTAGATAGGGGTTTGAATCCTGCAATTGCTGAATGGGGGTGTGGGTATGTTTCTGTGTGAGTTCCTTTGAGATTATTGCCATTTTCAGAGACTAGTCAAACACCTTAATAGTGTTATATTCCGGTTTGGCAGGTGTGATGATGTCAGCATCCTACAAATATAGCAGTGGAAGTAAAAACTCCCAATAAAGCATATAGCGCATCGTGTTAATGTGTCTCTCTCCAGTATCATAACATAGTTAAGTAGGGATTTGATGCCTGCAATTGCTGAGTGAGGGTGTGTGTATGTTTCTGTGTGAATTCCTTTGAGAGTATTGACCTTTTTGGAGACTAGTCAAACACCTTAAAGTGTTATATTCCTGTTTGGCAGGTGTGATGATGTCAGCATCCTACAAATATAGCAGTGGAAATAAAAACTCCCAATAAGGCTTATAGCACGTCATGTTAATACGTATTTCTCCAGTATCAGAACATAGTTAGGTAGGGGTTTGAATCTCGCAATTGCTGAGTGGAGGGCTGTGTATGTTTCTGTGTGAATTCCTTTGAGAGTATTGCTCTTTTTGGAGACTAGTCAAACACCTTAAAAGTGTTATATTCCTGTTTGGCAGGTGTGATGATGTCAGCATACTACATATATTGCAGTGGAAATGAAAACTCCCAATAAAACATTTAGCGTGCCGTGTTAATGCGTATCTTTCCAGTATCATAACATAGCTGGGTAGGGGTTTAAATCCTGCATTTACTGAGTGGGTGTGTGTGAATTCCTCTGAGAGTGTTCCCCTTTTTGGAGACTAGTCAAACACCTTAAAAGTGTTATACTCCTGTTTGGCAGGTGTGATGATGTTAGCATCCTACAAATATAGCAGTGGAAATAAAAACTCCTAATCAAACATATAGCGTAGCGTGTTAATGCATATCTCTTCAGTATCATAACATAATTAAGTGGGGTTTGATTCTTTCAATTGCTGAGAAGGGGGGTGTGTATGTTTCTGTATAAGTTCCTTTGAGAATATTGCCCTTTTTGGAGACTAGTCAAACACCTTAAAGTGTTATATACCTGTTTGGCAGGTGTGATGATGTCAGTATCCTACAAATATAGCAGTGGAAATGAAAGCTCCCAGTAAAGCATATAGTGCGTCGTGTTAATGTGTATCTTTCCAGTATCAAAACATAGTTAAGTAGGGATTTTAATCCTGCAATAGTTGAGTGTGTGTCTATGTTTCTGTGTGAATTCTTTTGAGAGTATTGCCCTTTTTGGAGGCTAGTCAAACACCTTAAAAGTGTTATATTCCTGTTTGGCAGGTGTGATGATGTCAGCATCCTACAAATATAGCAGTGGAAACGAAAACTCCCAATAAAGCATATAGTGTGTCATGTTAATGCGTATTTTTCCCGTATCATAACATAGTTAGGTAGGGGTTTGAATCTTGCAATTGCTGAGGGGGGGTGTGTGTGTATTTTTCAGTGTGAATCCCTTTGAGAGTATTGCCCTTTTTGGAGACTAGTCAAACACCTTAAAAGTGTTATTTTCCTGTTTGGCAGGTGTGATGATATCAGCATTCTACAAATATAGCAGTGGAAATAAAAACTCTCAGTAAAGCATCTAACGTGTCGTGTTAATGCGTATCTCTCCAGTATCATAACATAGTTAGGTAGGGGTTTAAATCCTGCAATTGCTGAGTGGGGGTGTGTGTATGTTTCTGTGTGAATTCCTTTGAGAGTGGTGCCCTTTTTGGAGACTAGACAAACACCTTAAAAGTGTTATATTCCTGTTTGGCGGGTGTGATGATGTCAGCATCCTAGTAATATAGCAGTGGAAATAAAAACTCTCAATAAAGTATATAGCTCGTTGTGGTAACATATATCTCTTCAGTATCATAACATAGTTAGGTAGGGGTTTGAATCCTGCAATTACTGAGTGGGCATGTGTATATGTTTGGGTATGAATTCCTTTGAGAGTATTGCCCTTTTTGGAGACTAGTCAAACACCTTAAAAGTGTTATATTCCTGTGTGGCAGGTGTGATGATGTCAGCATCCTGCAAATGTAGCAGTGGAAATAAAAGCTCCCAGTAAAGCATATTGCGCGTCGTGTTAATGCGTATCTTTCCAGTGTCATAACATAGTTTGGTAGGGGTTTGAGTCCTGCAATTGCTGAGTGGGGGTGTGTGTATGTTTCTGTGCAAATGCCTTTGAGAGTATTGCCCTTTTTGGACACTAGTCAAACACCTTAAAAGTGTTATATTCCTGTTTGGCAGGTGTGATGATGTCAGCATCCTACAAATATAGGAGTGGAAATGAAAACTCCCAGTAAAGCATATAGCGCGTCGTGTTAATGCGTAGCTCTGCAGTATCATAAAATAGGTAGGGGTTTAAATCCTGCAAATGCTGAGTGGGGGTGTGTGTATGTTTCTGTATAAATTTCTTTGAGAGTATTGCCCTTTTTGCAAACTAGTCAAACACCTTAAAAGTGTTATATTCCTGTTTGGCAGGAGTGATGATGTCAGCATCCTACAAATATAGCAGTGGAAATGAAAACTCCCACGGAAGCATATAGCGCACCGTGTTAATGCATATCTCTCCCATATCATAACATAGTTAAGTAGGGGTTTGAATCCTGCAATTTTTAAGTGTGTGTGTGGTGGGGTGTGTGTATGTTTCTGTGTGAATTCCTTTGAGAGTATTGCCATTTTTGGAGACTAGTCAAACACCTTAAAAGTGTTATATTCCTGTTTGGCAGGTGTGATGATGTCAGCATCCTACAAATATAGCAGTGGAAATGAAAACTCCCAGGAAAGCATATAGCGCGTTGTGTTAATGCGTGTCTTTCTAGTATCATAACATTGTTAGGTAGTGGTTTAATTGCTGAGAGTGTCGGTGGGGGTTGTGTATTTTTCTGTGTAATTTCCTTTGAGAGTATTGCCCTTTTTGGACACTAGGCAAACACCTTAAAAGTGTTACATTCCTGTTTGGCAAGTCTGATGATGTCACCATCCTACAAATATAGCAGTGGAAATGAAAGCTCACAATAAAGCATATAGTGTGTCATGTTAATGCGTATTTCTCTAGTATCTTAACATAGTTAGGCAGTGGTTTGAATCCTGCAATTGCTAAGTGTGTGTGTGTGATACTGTTGGTCAATTTGTTGTATGTTTAGCTTTTACTACTGTATGACATATCAGTATAACAACAGTATGTGCATTGCACACTTCAGCTATCTATGTGACAAATGCATATATGTACATGTGACCTCAATTAGTTCAAAGGTGAGAAGCCTGCTTTCTACATGAATACATCTGTTACCTATGGCAGATTGTGCTGCTGCTTCTCAGACCTTCGGTAAAATATGTATCTTTGTGACAAGGCCAGCCACTGTAGTGATCTGTGGCCTAGGTAATCTGTGTCACACACACCCATGACAGTTTCTATAGAATAGTGTGAGTGACGGTTCATGCCTTGGGTATATTTCAGACATGTTCAAACACAACAAAGTCTGTCAGTAATGGACATTCATTTATAGGTGTACAACAACTTTGTGGATATGCATACAGACCCCTTATTGGTTATATGGTACACTGGGGGACTTCAGAATACCTATGGAAATATGAATACCAAAGGACAGATGACATAACACTTGGTCGTATGTACACATCGATACCCATTCTACATGTTTAGGGCTACTACCTATGTGGTACTGTCGGGATACAATGTTCAATAAATGTGGATGACTATGCTATATTTGGCTTACAGCTTTATAGCATGGGTTGGACAACAGGTATCTGTCTGTATGATACCCTCATGGAGGATAAGTGTCTCATCTGGAGAATGCATTGTAGGCCACTGTATGAATTTCCAGATGTGGACGGACATATCCCTAGTGTGTTTGCTTGTACCTAAGAGGGCTATATGCCAAACAGGAGTGGTCCCAGGAATGGGTGGCGGTCAATACGACTGGTTACTGGTATAGTATAGTACCAGACGAATACAAATGCTACTGAATTACCTACATCTGTGTGTCAGTTGTCAAAACATCATCTAACGATTGGTTATAGTCAGGCTGTTGAGGTTGTGTACACTACCAGAATGCAAACCAATGACAGATAGTAACAGTATCACCCACAGCATAGTGTCAAACCATGTCATACAAACATGTGTACCCAAGTTAAAACATATGTGTATTAAAATGCATACTGGCCACCAATAGAAACAATGAAGTCTTGACACTGTAATACAGGGCATGTCACCCTTCCCATGTGTCCACTATGCATGTACATGCAGACAGTGCATCTCCACCATCGTCACAAATGTACACCTGCAAATCTGTACTGTACACATCACACACGTACTGTCCACTCACCAACACATGCTGCCAAAACTACACACATCAGCCAAGTGGCACATGGGCGGACAATACATTTTTGGAATTTACACTGTTGTAAACAATACTACATTGATAATCATAGCTTTAATGCATCATGCCTGCTCAGATATACCTACAGGGATATCATTACACTGTACTGTTGACAACATGCTAACATTGCTACACTGTTATAAAGTCACCCTGTGCATCAGCACCATGTTAGCCTGTTCCTGCATCAATGTTACAGATGACAGGAGGTGGCACAGTTTCATCATATGCACAGGGTGTGTTGTTGGTTTGCCAGAGCCCGACATTGACCCATCCAATCGACATGTGTGTGTGTGTGTGTGTGTGTGTGTGTGTGTGTGTGTGTGTGTGTGTGTGTGTGTGTGTGTGTGTGTGTGTGTGTGTGTGTGTGTGTATGTGTGTGTGTGTGTGTGTGTGTGGGACAACAGTACAGCATGGGTCAATGTTGATGTAATGTGTGTGTGTATGTGTTAGCCCTAGGTGTTTGGATTATGTGTGTGTGTCTGCATGCACACAGTTCTACCATGTGGCTGCCATATATGGGAGGTTGGGGGACAGCCACAGACTGTACCTGCCAGGCATTACAGATCAACATCTCTGGCCATGGACATGGTACCTGTGCCTGGCAGGGGTGCAACGGACAGTATCGGGTACTAAGCCAGACTGGGTACTATCATCAGAGGCAGAGGGATGTCGACTGGACCCATGTCCCTGCTGGGACTGGCCAGAGCCATGTGCACATGGTCTTCTATGACGGTCTATTGACAGCCCTGCTCCAACATTGCTGGGGCTGGTACTGCTACTACGGAAGTGGCTGTAACTTGTGTGTTGTCCACGACAACTGCCAGCCGATGATGTTGCTGGCATACATCCACGTCGACGTCTTGGCCATCCTGCACTGTCCTGGCACATGGATATTACATTGTGGAGGACATCTAATGTCTCCTCCCAACATCTATCAATGACCTCGGTGTAGTGATGCACTGCACCCGCAAGGTCACGGATACTGTCATTGATAGTGGTGTTATGGGCCCTCTGCGCCCTCTGTCCCTGTCTAGTGTACCGTTCCATACATGCCTGTGCCTGAATTACAGCCCAGAACATACCTGAGGTTGTAAGACCTGTGGGGGCATGTCTGCCAGGGGCATTACAACTAGCAGTGCTCCCACGAGAACCCCTGGACATCCGCCTATGTGGTACCATTACAGGAATCTGGGTATGGCTGCTGTGAGGGGTTGCATGTGCCATAGATACCACACTATCCTGGTCAATGCCTACTGTATGCTGTCCCTCAGCTAAGGCCATTGGTGATGAGGGATGTATTGGCAGTATGAATGTGCGCATAGATGGTGTGGAAAGCTGTGTACTGTCGAATGGCGGAACAATGACAGACCCTGTCAAACCTGCCTGTGCCATAACACATGTTTCATCATCTCCACTATTTGTGGCAGTGTCTTCAGGTTCCCTGCTGCACTCAACCACCACAACCTCAGTACCTGTGAGATGGAGACAGGAAACACACTTTACAATCTGTACATAATGTTAGCACACATGCACACATGCACACATGCACACATGAACACATGTACACATGCACACATGCACACATGCACACATGAACACATGAACATAAATACACTACTCACTAAAGTAGACACACACATACACACACACACACACACACACACACACACACACACACACACACACACACACACACACACACACCAACAATCCAGAACATACACATTAGTGGTTGATGGTGGAGTACAGTATCACAAGCCAAAGAGTCCTATCACACGTGTTGCATGCAAGATATGTGTTGCTCAACAGCATGCAGTGCGAGTGTAGAGTGTCCTTGTTAATAACAGTATACATGTGTTTGATGCATGTGTGTTGTTCAATGATTGGCCTCACCCTGGAACACAATGTGTACATAACAACAACATTG
Organism: Protopterus annectens; assembly: GCF_019279795.1. NCBI lineage: Eukaryota > Metazoa > Chordata > Ceratodontiformes > Protopteridae > Protopterus > Protopterus annectens. The sequence goes on along the minus strand of NC_056739.1, from coordinate 1,770,782,580 downwards.
CTGTGCAAGTATTAAATGCTTTTCAATGTCCTGTGCACCATCACTCACAGGTATACATACCATGGCTGGATGCACACAACTGTCAGGTGTATAGCAATGAATGCTATGTGTTGTACTGTAGTTACTGTAACTGGATGTAGTGTAGTACCATGAGCCATCATCAGGCAGCATCATGTGGTCACTCAAGGCCACTAATGTGTGCCACACTGGCAACTATCTTGCTGTACCTGAACTGCAGCACTGAGGCTACATTAATCATTTCACAGGCAGATGTTACATGGGTATGTAAGGTGTTCAATAGGGAGCATTGCCTATCATGAATGTCTTGTTTGTTGAAGAGTTTTGCAATGCCCTATGATAGGCCTCTACCCCTCAGGTATAGTATGTGTGCTGTGTGGATGACATTTGGGATACTGGTGTCTGACCTTACAGCAGGTGTCTACATACGCCATGTGTATCATATTGACATGTACTGCGTATGACAAGGTGGTGTCTGTCGTGTGCATGTGTGTTGACTCTGCCTATACAATATCCACTACAGTGTACCACTATTGTTTGGGATGCTCTGTGTATAGCATTTGTTTGAGGCAGCCACTCATGCTACTGGAATGTGCATAGTCCCACATAAAACTTGCAGAGCATGCATTATGTGTAGGTGTTGTACATGTGTAAATCGCCTAAAACCCACCTATGACATGCACATGTTTTTTGCCATATGAAATGTAGAACACTCACCACCATGGGTCAGCTGTCTTGCTGTCACACCAGAGGGACCTACAAGGATATGAGACAGTTTGTCAGTGTCAACAACTGTGGCATTGCTGCTGTGACTTTGCAATTTTACAGTAGTACAACAGTTGACAGTCACAGGCATACAGATTATGTTCAAAATTATCAGTATTGCACAACACCAGGCTCCACAGCTTCCATATACACAGTACACATCTGACATATGCATGTTCTAACAATCAAGCTAACAGTAGTCTACAGATATGGCATGTTACCTGCACGCTCGGAGTCAACTTGCTGGGTGACTCCGGCTTCCATGATGACACATGTTTGTTGTTGTGGTTGGCACATGGATATTACATTGCGGAGGACATCTAATGTCTCCTCCCAACATCTATCAATGACCTCAGTGTAGTGACGCACTGCACCCGCAAGGTCACGGATACTGTCATTGATAGCAGTGTTATGGGCCCTCTGCGCCCTCAGTCCCTGTCTGGTGTACCGTTCCATACATGCCTGTGCCTGAATTACAGCCCAGAACATACCTTCATAGGTTCATAGGTTCATAGGTTGGTACTAGGCTATCAGCCCTAGGGCCTATACAAGCCTAGCCATAACAATTCCCTGGCTATTTCTTTCCACATTATTTACTATCCTGGACCCCTGTCTAGCAGGGCGACTGACGTGATCCCTGGGGTGAATTTCCTTTCTCCCATCCAATCGTCAAGGTTCCTCTTGAAGAGGTCCAAAGAGGCACTCTGCTTGACATGTACAGGCAATCTATTCCAGAGTCTGGGGAGTCTCTGGGTCAGGAACCTATCCCTCCAGCATGTTTTGTTTATTGTGATGACAAGGTTTAGATCCCTGGAGCGTGCAGCTCTGAGGGATTGGGATTTCTTTAAGTGTAGCATGTCCAACAGCTCTGGGTTTGACATGGCCTTGTATGTTAAGCAGAGATCGCCTCTGAGTAGACGATATGCGACAGAGTATAGCTGGAGTTTTTTAAGGCGGTCAGCATAGGGCATCTGCTTTAGGCCTGTGATTCTTTTAGTGAGGTATTTCTGAGGCCTTTCCAGTTGTTGCAGATGTCTTGAGAGGTACATACCAAATGGGGCGTTGTATTCTATAATGGGTCTAATGAGGGATGAGTACAATGGGACAATGACCTCCTTTTTTCTGGATGAAAAGCCCTTCGTGATGAGGTGTGCTACATAGAAGGATTTCCTGACTGTTGTGGCGATGTGGTTATCGAAGGTGAGACCACTGTCCACCTGTGTCCCTAAGTCTCTTATCACACTTTCTGTGTTTAGTGTACTGCCACCTATATGGTAATTCATGGATACATGTTTTTCCCAAAGGGATAACAATACATTTCTTGGCATTGAGCTTGAGCCCATGGCTCTGGCACCAAGCATCTGTTTCTGTAAGGCCCTTTTGTAGAGTATCCACATCATTTGGGGATTCAATAATGGCTCCTAGTTTGCAGTCATCTGCAAACTTTGTTAGCCAGAGTCCCTTAGTGTTGACCTGTACTTCAGAGAAGTAGATGCCAAACAAGAGCGGCCCCAGGACTGAACCCTGAGGTACTCCACTTGTCACTTGTCTGGAGCTGGATTTGGAGTCGGCTACTTTTACAGTGTGGGTTCTATCAGTAAGCCATTTAGCAACCCATTGGGTGACATAGGGACTAATGCCCAACTTAGTAAGTTCATCTATGATTCCAGAGTGGGGGATGGTGTCAGAGGCCTTGGCAAGGTCTAGATAGGCTGTGTGGACCACCTTACTCTTGTCCATGGCTCTGGAGACTGATTCAAAGAAGTCAATCAGGTTCAGGAGACAAGATCGGCCCTTCACAAACCCAAACTGGGTGGGGTCCAGTGTTTGAAGGTTGCCAATGTCTTTGTTTATAAGTTCCATGATAATACACTCCATGGCCTTGCAGATAAGGCTTGTCAGACTGATGGGACAGTAGTTTCTGGGATCCAAGGTGGATCCCCCCTTGTGGATTGGGATAACTGTAGCTCTGCGCCACTCAGTGGGCACGAAACCTGAGGTGAGGCTATGATTAAACATGACACTTAGGTGAGGTGCCAGTTCATGTTGTAGTTCATGTAGTACACAGCCCGGGATGTCATCTGGTCCCATGGATGCTGTATTCATTACCTGAGGTTGTAAGACCTGTGGAGGCATGTCTGCCAGGGGCATTACAACTAGCAGTGCTCCCACAAGAACCCCTGGACATCCGCCTATGTGGTACCATTACAGGAATCTGGGTATGGCTGCAGTGAGGGGTTGCATGTGCCATAGATACCACACTATCCTGGTCAATGCCTACTGTATGCTGTCCCTCAGCTAAGGCCATTGCTGATGAGGGATGTATTGGCAGTATGAATGTGCGCATAGATGGTGTGGAAAGCTGTGTACTGTTGAATGGCGGAACAACGACAGACCCTGTCAAACCTGCCTGTGCCATAACACATGTTTCATCATCTTCGCTATTTGTGGCAGTGTCTTCAGGTTCCCTGCTGCACTCAACCAACACAACCTCAGCACCTGTGAGATGGAGACAGGAAACACACTTTACAATCTGTACATGATGTTAGCACACATGCACACATGCACACATGCACAAATGCACACATGAACACATGTACACATGCACACATGCACACATGAACACATCAACATAAATACACTACTCACTAAAGTAGACACACACACACACACACACACACACACACACACACACACACACACACACACACACACACACACACACACACACCAACAATCCAGAACATACACATTAGTGGTTGATGGTGGAGTACAGTATCACAAGCCAAAGAGTCCTATCACACGTGTTAGCATGCAAGATATGTGTTGCTCAACAGCATGCAGTGTGAGTGTAGAGAGTCCTTGTTAATAACAGTATACATGTGTTTGATGCATGTGTGTTGTTCTATGATTGGCCTCACCCTGGAACACAATGTGTACATGGACACAACATTGCTGTGCAAGTATTAAATGCTTTTCAATGTCCTGTGCACCATCACTCACAGGTATACATACCATGGCTGGATGCACACAACTGTCAGGTGTATAGCAATGAATGCTATGTGTTGTACTGTAGTTACTGTAACTGGATGTAGTGTAGTACCATGAGCCATCATCAGGCAGCATCATGTGGTCACTCAAGGCCACTAATGTATGCCACACTGGCAACTGTCTTGCTGTACCTGAACTGCAGCACTGAGGCTACATTAACTATTTCACAGGCAGTTGTTACATGGGTATGTAAGGTGTTCAATAGGGAGCATTGCCTATCATGAATGTCTTGTTTGTTGAAGAGTTTTGCAATGCCCTATGATAGGCCTCTACCCCTCAGGTATAGTATGTGTGCTGTGTGGATGACATTTGGGATACTGGTGTCTGACCTTACAGCAGGTGTCTACATACGCCATGTGTATCATATTGACACATACTGCGTATGACAAGGTGGTGTCTGTCGTGTGCATGTGTATTGACTCTGCTTATACAATGTCCACTACAGTGTACCACTATTGTTTGGGATGCTCTGTGTATAGCATGTGTTTGAGGCAACCACTCATGCTACTGGAATGTGCATAGTCCCACATAAAACTTGCAGAGCATGCATTATGTGTAGGTGTTGTACATGTGTAAATCGCCTAAAACCCACCTATGACATGCACATGTTTTTTGCCATATGAAATGTAGAACACTCACCACCATGGGTCTCCTGTCTTGCTGTCACACCAGAGGGACCTACAAGGATATGAGACAGTTTGTCAGTGTCAACAACTGTGACATTGCTGCTGTGACTTTGCAATTTTACAGTAGTACAACAGTTGACAGTCACAGGCATACAGATTATGTTCAAAATTATCAGTATTGCACAACACCAGGCTCCACAGCTTCCAAATACACAGTACACATCTGACATATGCATGTTCTAACAATCAAGCTAACAGTAGTCTACAGATATGGCATGTTACCTGCACGCTCTGAGTCAACTTGCTGGGTGACTCCGGCCTCCATGATGACACATGTTTGTTCTAGTTGTTGGCCAGGAGCCACCACACTGAGGAGCAGCTCTTCCACTCTGGTGAGGGGCGGGTGTGATTCTGCACCACCACCTGTGGCAAGCTGTTGTCTGCAGACATCACAGGCATGCTGCCGGACATGTCTGATTAAATCACTGCAGTGATGGTGTACCTGCTCATAAGTCCGGTTATGCATGCCTACATCATTAACCAAACGGACAACATCCTGCCACAGTGCAGTGCACTCATGCTGGTCCTGGCTGGTTCTGGAGAACAGCAGGGTGTGATGTAATAGTGTGGATATGATTAATTCCTCCTCTTCAGAGGAATAGGCAGGGTTGCGATGATGAGACATGTCCCTGGAAGAAAATAAGACAATTATTGTGAGCAAGTCTTGTGGCACACTTAACATTCTAAGGTACAGATATCAATGAAATGCCATATATAGCAACCTACTGGCTGTCAGTAGATACACACTTTTAATACCACACATCAGTGCTCAGCCCACAACTGCCTGACAGTGCCTGGCATGTTCTATATATTAAACCATGTTCTGCACAGCAACAATGTGAAACCAGTATGTAAGACTATACAACAGCACATGGCACACTGTATGTGACAGAATGCACCACCTAGCCACAGGAGGTATATATGAAGCTAATGCATACAGAAATTTGTCATCCATTTAAATGATTGTAAAGTACAGTTACAGTACTACCAGTACACCACACTACTTGTTGATAGCAAACCCATAAGTAACACATGTGCACATTCATCAATATAGGTGGCATACTGCTGTACTACACTATACATGTTGCTAGATATGCACTTATATCCTGTAACACATACGACCCATATGTGTACCATACAGTACTGTGTGTCAGCACTTACAAAACCTTATGCCTGAGGTATGTAATGTGTGGGGACTACAAGTAACAAACAAACAAAACAGTGTTTCAAAGCAATGTGGATATACCCCATACTGTGCTGTTTAGGCCTACAGCTTCAGGTAGTACTACAGTTCATACGGGATTTGTATTCACTAGTGTCAACAATCAATGAGCATACATGTACTGCTTTAGCCTACAATGGCACACTCCAGTCAACACCATGGGACTATGTCACACCGTATACCATACTGCTTATGCTGCCTAGCAATAGCATACATATCTTTTGCGGGGATCAGAGCTAGAACACTACATACCATGATATAAACATTTACCCACTAGGCTATCACACATATACATAACGTTGACACATTCACCTACACATTCACCATCACACTCAGTCAACCTCACATAGCAATTAATGCAACGTGTACATGCGTGTGTGTATCAGGTCATAGGTAGCTCATAGGCTATTAGGCATAGGGCCTATAGAAGCCTAGCCATATGGTACTCTGCCTTTCAACACCCATGTAATTTAAGTTCATGTGCCCCTGTCATGCAATGCCACATAGGTGATTCTCGGGTTGCATTTCCTATGTCACATCCATTCCTCATGATTATTCATGACGACTGCTAATGAGGACCTTTCTTTGCTATTGATAGGTAGCTAGTTCCAGGGTATGGTATGTGTCTGAGATGAGACTGTACCACTCCAGCATGTTCTGCTTTTTGACTTTACAAGGTTTAGATCAGTACAGTGTGTAGCTTGTAGGGATTTTGATCTGTTGACATGGAGCATGTCCAACACCTGTGGGTTTGGCATAGCTTTGTATGTTAGGCAGAGGTTGGCTCTGGGTGTGCGGTATGCAACACAGTGTAGCTGTGGTTTTGTAAGGCAGTCTGCATAGCGCATGTGTTTGAGTCTGGTAATACTCTTTGTGGTGTTTGTGCCTGGCATCTACAGTTGCTGTAGATGTCTTCTGAGGTACATACCAAAAGACCCATTGTACTCTATGTTGGATTTTATGACTGATGAGTAGAGTGGAACAATGACCTCTCATTCCATGTATGACACACCTTTTGTGATGACATGTGGACCATACACAGTTTACATGACTAGTGTGGCACTGTGATTATTAAAAGGGACACTACTGTCCACCTGTGTCCCGTGGTCTCTTATCACACTTTTGGTGTTGAGTAGACTACCACCTGTATGGTAGTTCATGGGTACAGGGTTTTTAACCAAAGGGATGGTAATACATTTACAACATTGAGCTTGAGCGTACATATAAACATCCATTGGTGTACATATAGATTTGCATGTAGGCACATATACAGTCCACCTTTCATGGTGGGAATATCATTTATGCAAGGGTTGACAGAAATACAGTTATGTAATAATTTTGCACAGTCTTGTGCAGAATGCATTGAGGGTATTCTCAGGCCATGCATCTTTAGCAGGACTCCCTGTCTGGAAGACTATAAACTTAGCAAATCATACCCACAGCGTTTAAACACCACATGTCATATACCAGCACTGTATGCTGCCTTGTTTGCCGCACACTACAACCTACATGTAAATATGCACATAACAACCTTCACCAACATATATATGTCCACCCTTCACAAACAGTTGCAGTATGCACCTTGCTCTATGCACATGTTAAGATGCTAATATATCTGACACATAAATATCTCTACATATGTGTGTGCCATACACACACAAGGTACGCACTGTTGTACGTCTGTGGACCTCATGGATAACCTGTTGGGCCTTGCTACTACATGAACAGTTGTCTCATGTGTGCATGGCAGTAATATTACAGGGAGTAGTTATAGCTGCTAATGCTACATTACTATACTAGCCTGTTACAGCAGTTGCCAATGCTAAGCTACACATTATATGACTATCATGCATGTATTACTCTGTCACATCCATGTTTATATATCTGTTTGCACTACTCCCCCAGACAGCCATTATACACAGTACTGTGCAGAACATAGATGACATGATTGGATGTTTGACATTAAATGCTGAGCTACATATGTCACAGTTATGTCCCAGTGCACACAGCTACACACCAATTTGTCCATGGCAGTAGTCATGCATGGCATCAATGCATACATACCTATTGCTGCCACATATGCATGTTTCAAAGTATTTACCATACTCTTCATAAACATCTACTACTTGCCGGTAATCACATTTCTGTCATATACCTGTTTGTCACTTTCAGGTCCGTCTGTTTTTTTTGACAATTATTTGTTTTTTTGGTGTTGCCTAAGTAGAGATTGCTTCTACTTAATTCCCTTTCTTATTAATTAAGTTTTTTTTTTTAACTTAATTAATATATTTGGTGGCTGATTCACTGCAGTATTTTTACTCATTTAAACTTTTGTGTTATTAAGTAATAAGTACTATTTAATCATCCACAAGGTCTGTGAAGCTTTATCAGGTGCAATGTAATGATTGCATGTGGGGATAGCAAGTACAGTCTGCTTTTATAGGTATCTGCATATGTGCATGTGATGACCTCTGCACCAGTTGGTGCCCAGCATTTGGTAAATGCATACAGCCTGCTGTGTGGTAATTGCAGTACTCACTGTCATAGCAACCCAATGCTATAAATTGCTAAATTTTGTAGGCGTAGCTGTTTCAGATTTCCACAGTGGGGCCCATGCTTGTTTGCTGTGTACACTGTTGTTTAAGTCAGAAGGTTGTTATACTTCTTATATCTGAAGCTAGAGGTGTAGACAGTGATGTACATGCTGTACTCAGACCTGACTGTTGCCACTTCCAGTATAGAGCTATCAGTGTAGAGTTTAACTCACCCCTACAAATGATAACACAAGATATATGTGAGTATGTAGTTTCTTTTCTACTTATGTAATTGACTACCATACAAAAGTAGTTATTGAGAAGTATTCTTTTGACACATGAACTGTTTGTGGACTGTTATACTGTGCATATTGATGTACTCACTTCTGCAGGGTTTGTGTATGTTTTATTGTTGACATTAGCACAGGTGTCTCAGGTAAACTGGGCAATTCCACTACTGAGTATGCCTACCTACATCCTTGGTTGACCCTAAACACACATATATTTAAAATATGGGGGGGATGCAGACATACAGAGAGCATTACGTCTTATTGTGTGAGTGTTATCTTACTGGACTTAATGGATTGCTGTGTACCGGTTGGTTTATCAAGGCAGGGGGTCTGTCTGCATAGGTCCCAACTGTGAACCTATCCAGATGGTAGCCAGATGTTAGCCTGTCATTCTTTGTCTGTGCAACCCACAGGTGTTTTCAGCACTGGTACAATGGCATTGTTACAGTCAGTTGCTATCAGTACATGGCTAGATCCTTTGGTATTTCTGTGTTGTACTCCTACATAAAGGTATGCTTGTGGAAGTCCGCACAAAGCTGTTTGCAGAGTGTGTAACAGCAGATGAGCTGATATGCCTGTGTGTTTGTGCCTCTGTCAGGCCTATGAAACACTCAGATACATATTTGCTTGGAGTCAGGGATAGGTAGTTAAAAGTGAGGTACACCTTCCAACTAATAGAGACAGTAAGTGTAGACTTGAGTGATGCAGTGCATATGGATTTGTACTCCTTTTATGAAGTACAAACAGTGTCTACTGTTATTATTGTGATTATTCATTGTATAATACAACACCTCTCTGACTAACGTCAGTACTTTTCAGAGGGATTCAGAGGAACACAGCTAAAATATGTTTCACAATCAGGAAGTATGGCCTCTGCCCTAATCATATATGCCAGTGTTTACCCCGCTATGATACTATGTGGGGGTTGTAAAATGCCTCAATAACATTATTTGCTGCTAGAATGGCTGCTTCTTTTATCACAGTCATGTAATGCAATTCCACAACAATTGCTAGTAAAGATCCACAGAACAAGCTTTGTGTTATGGCCTTCCTATTTTTCATTTACATTCACTCATTGTTTTGCATGATATATTTATTTCAGCACCAAGTTATTGCATATCTGCTGTAGCTTAGTGGTACTTCATGCAGTCGATTGTGTCCAAGGTCTGGGGTTCGAGACTGACAGAGGTGTTTTATTTTGATGCTGAACAGAACAAGGGCCCTGACATACAGAGTGATTAAGGCACTTTTAAGTAGTTGTAAGCAGGTTTGTCCGAGTTTGCGTGACACTTAGCGATGCTTAGCCAAGCACACACATGCGCACACTCGCTCAAACCTGCTAACTATTGCTTAAAACTGCTAACTCCCGCTAACCCCCACGCTCATTTCTTTGAAAGAAAAGAAAATGGGGAGATAGGAAAGTGGTGAAAAAGGGGGCACAAAGAGGGAAAGACAATAGGGAAACCAGCTCGGGATGTGCAAGACGAGTGTAGGGAAGGTCCATAGCTGCCCATTTCTTTACCAGCAACAGCTGTGCATATGTTACAAATTGGGGGTGAAATTTGATACCTTCCACCCCTGAGAGAGGGGTGTGGATAACAAAGTATGTTGTACTGCCAAATCTAATTATCAGTTTACATGTCCAGCAGACATGTGTGCGAAATGGGCAGCTATGTTTGGGGCATCATTTTTTTGTGGATACAGATTGCCCTTTTTTTTTTTTTTTTCAGGTTAGAGTGGAATGTGAGGTAGAGGAAGTAGGTATATTTGGGGAGGTAGGTTGGGGAGGTAAACAGACAAGACAAACAAGACGCATACAGGGGCAGAGTATGACACATTGGGGTGGGTGAACACAATTGACGGGGACGGATGTTTGGAAATCGCAAGCCCACGAGCTCACAGATGGTAACAGTTGGACTGAGATCCCCACCCATGGGTAGTCATCACTGAACCTTCACAAACCCAAGAGTGGCTGTGCTGGGGGCTGTGTATGAGGGGCAGGCTCACCCATGAGTCGCACCACTCTCACCTTGAGCTGGCATAGGGGATCAGCGACTAAATGCTGGATCTCCCTACGCACCACAACCCGGACCCTTCAGAGGGTGACAGGTGGTCCTTCTCTGCCCATGCTTGCAGGGGGGGATGAGCACCATCCCCTGCAGCACTTCCACCCGAAGGTAGCACAGGACCAATGGAGGAGGGTAGCCCTGGCTGGGCACCAGACCTGCTGGTGCCAGGTGCAATCGCCAGCTGAGGAGGGACAGGTGGGTCTGCTGGGACCTGCCTTCCCATACATTCTGTGATTAGGTGTGTTTAATTACAACATAGACAACTGCATTCCAAATTAGTTGTAAGAGCATGCAGTAATATTCCCATTAAACCAACACACCAGGGTTACAACAGTTGAACAGCAAGTATAACACATGCATATATTGAACGACAATGGATATTACAACCGTATGCAGGGATGACTGGTGGCAACAGGCCACCAAGATTGTGATGTTTGAACAGGGCACATGCATCAAAAAGAAAATGCAGATTTTTATAGAACAATAGGACATATGTCCCAACAAATGTTATATGATTACACATACCCATTGAGGTGTGGAATTGCATTGTTTATGCACATGGACTAGGGGGTAAAAAGAAACATCCATTAACATCTTATTAGTACTTTTACTCTACACTACATTCCTATTGACTGCAGGTGTATATCCCCTACATGTATTATTACACTAGGCAACATGCATTAGATTGTGTAATGGGTTTGGCTAGTTCATTATATACCTGACCTATATCTGACATACTAACTGTCCAAGATGCAGATGTTACTGCTACATTGCTATATTTTATTTTTATATTTATGTATCTGCATATCTGGATGTGTTCATGTGACATTTTCAGTTAAATTTCTACAGAACCCTACATTTCATGTAGCACACTCACATTTCTGGGGAACACCTTGACAAGCTACTCATGTGCCAAATTTACCTATGCATGACAGCCATTTACCAACTGTTGAGGACTGTTATATGCTTCACAGCTACTGGCACTTCCTTCATCCACTTTATATGGGACTGCACAACTGTGGGTTGACAGCACTTAATACAACAGTACTATTTATTTAATGCAAGGGTGCAACATTTCAAAGTAATTGACACAGACACACTCCAAGTATTATACCTTTATTAATTACATTAAACATTCTTTTCTACAGGCTCTCTCCTTTATTTGATATTACAGTACATATGGAAGACCTATTCAGGACATATTATACCTTTATTGATAGGTTACAACACTCTTTTTCAGGATCGCTCACTTATTTTATATGACAGTACATGCAGAGATCGTATTCCAGACTTATTTTACCTTTATTAATGGGTTACTACACTCTATTTCTGGCTCTCTGACTTATATTATATAACAGTACATGCAGATAATTTATTCAGGGCATTTTATAGCTGTATTATTGGGCTACAACACTTTGTTCATGCTCTCTCACATATATTATATAACAATACATGCAGAATAATTACTAACCTGCCTGGTGGCGCAGCCTTAGCAGCCTATCTCCATAGGCTTGCTGATTCCCAGCACGACACCTGCAGCTGTGAAGTAAATGAAGGGATATTGAGACATACCTATTGATTATTTAGACTATATTAGCATGTCTTACATACTGCATTCCATGGCTACCTACTCAGTAGTGGGGCATCCTGCATATGACGGGCATCCTGCATATGACGGGCCTCCTGGATCTATTGGTTCCGTAGGTCCTGCTTCCATCTCTTCAGGTCTGCATGGTGGTGACGGACCTGCTCACCAGTCTGAGGGACGCCTGTGGCACTGGTGATTTCATGAGCCAACCGGTTCCAAGCCTCTGCCTTATACTCCATCCCTTGAAACTGGCCCTGCAGGAGTCGAGACTCATGATGATGGACTAGGAGCAAAACCATGTATTTTGACTCCTCCATGCCCCAGCGTTGCGCTCAAAAGCGAGTACCCTCTCCAGCACCAGACATTCTAACTGCAAATGTGGGCTACAATCAGTTATGGCGAGTATTCCCGCCTATGCAGCTTAAATATGTCGCATTTCCCCGCACTTTTTTGCGATTGGCCATTTCTGGAAATTCTTGGCTGACTGCAGACCTGCTTGGCAATGGTTAATCTACCATTTATAAGTATATGTATGTTAACAGTGGATGCTTATCCTAAGCTGTCATGGCATAGTGGTTCAGTACTTTGATTATGGTACACAGTGTCCCGGGTTCAAAACTTATCATTTCATTTTATTTTACTACTGTCCAGGCAGGCTAGGGGGGTGTGGCTGTGTTTGAGCAACTTTGCTCAATGTTGCTCCACGTTGCTCGACGTTGCTCCACGTTGCCCTACAGTGCGCTGGTTAGTGCAGTGCGCAGCTCCGTGCAAACTTATTGTGCTGAGTAAAGTGCTGCTTAGCTGTGGGCAACTAGATTGCACTGGGTAAAGCGCTGCTTAGCTGTGGGCTACTAGATTGCGCTGGGTAAAGCACTGATACATAGGCCATTTCAATGCTTTTTAGTAATATTTTAGTCATATATATGTCAGGAATTATTTCATATGCTAATTTAAAACATAAAATTGAGAGGGGAGTGGTGGGACTTGAACCGTGAATGCCTCTTCTTTGTGCAAAGGCTCTACCACTACGCTATTGCTATTTAGATTGATTTGTATAAACATTTGTTATTATGCTCTTCAATGTCGACATTGCTTACTCTAGCTAAGCTATGGGCACACCCGCGCAAACACGTGCAAATACGGGCAGCTATATCGGGAATTAGAAAAAAAATAATTATATTTTACATTTTATAACTCTACTTGGGGTTTACAATGTGAGGGAGTGTAGTGTTGGGTATGTTGATATTTGAGCGGACTCACTCATGTGTGTTGACATTTCACAATTCAGACACTTGCAGGGGCATGGACCTTAGGACTGCTCGGCAGTCAGACATGCCCCCTCCCTTCCTGCATGGTCCGTCTTAGACTTGGAGTGGAGTCAGCGTGCCCTCATGAATATGCATGGCACGCTGACGTCAGACAGTTCAACTGCAGTTTCTGAGTAATACTTTTTTAGTCTTACATGGAGGTTTTGTGAATCCAGGGGGTTGTTTATTTCTACACTGGTAGATGTTTATTTCTATTTCTTGCTATTATTGTTTGTAATACTTGTTTTTCTTGTTTCTGTAATCATATATTGTATTTTCTGGAGCTTTTCTCCTCGGGTCTCCACTGAAAATGGAGCAATATCCCAGTTGGACTAACCCAGTTAACAAATGTCAATAAATAAATAAATAAATAAATTGTACTAATAGTGCCTGCTCTGAGAGGTAAAATGACCACTGCCAGGAGTAGAACATGCAACCATGTACACAATCACCTACTACTAAGCTACCTGAGATGTACCAACGGCAGGTGTGTATTGTGACAGGTTAAAACACAAAAGGGCGGAGTTTGGGAAATAGTATACACCACCATGAACCCAACGAAAAGTGTGTTCTCTCTCTCTCTCTATATATATATATATATATATATATATATATATTATAGAGAGAGAAAGGGTGATAGAGAGGTATATGTCGATATGTACGGATATACATATATATGCAAATATACAGATAGGTTAACAACATGTACTCAACCATGGAGGTAAATATAAATATGATACTACCAAATACCGAATGCTTTACATACCAACACACGTAATCATGAGGCTTAAAGACCGAAAGACCACAGTACCGGAACACTAGAACCGCAAATACTATTATCACGATGTTAAGGGACATTTAGTTAGTGCTTCTGGTGCTGCGGTTCAGGTAGGTATTGTGTTTAAGTGTGTTACTGATTGCTGTAGTGTGTGTAAGTGTGTATTCTGAGCACGGTGTGTGTTTCCATGGGACTGTAATGTGTGTGTGTGTGTGTGTGTGTGTGTGTGTGTGTGTGTGTGTGTGTTTGCTTCGTGTGTCTGTTCGTGCTATCTCGGAGGTAGATTATTACAGTAGGTGTGTTGTGGGGGGGGGTGCAGCCACCAACATGGTGTGTGTATGGGGGCATGGCCACCTGGCCATACCTAGTGTAGGATGGTTTGTTTGGATGTGATGGGTAGCAGTGTGTCTGTGTGCGTGTGTGTTCTGTGTTTGTGTTAGTTCTGGGAGTTTGACTGTTGTGAGTTTGAGTGTTTGGTATTGCGGGGTTTGGGAGTCTGTGAACGGTAATGTGGTTGTTGGAAGTGTGTGAATTCCTGAATCTGTGGGTATGCCGTATACAGTGGTTGAAGTCTTCAAATATGTGCACAACATGGACCATAACAATCACACATTACGCCACGACCGAACATTATGAACAAAGGATATGGAGAGTATATTATAGAAATAACCTATGCCTGGGTGTGGGTAATGCTGGATTTACCCATGGTTGGTGTAGTTTGGTCATGAGGGTGAAGCCCGAGTGGCCAAACAAAGACAACTGTGGGTAAATCCACACCCAGAAGTGGGTTATTGCTATTATACAATGACATTATTTAAGAAAAAAATATATTATTTTTCTTAAATAATGGCATTGTATAATGCCTCCTTGTTGCCCTTCTGCAGCTGTCTGGTATTCTGTGGCAGTTCTGATGTACTGCACATGTGTATGCTTACGCAGTACATCAGAGCTGTGGGCAAAAACAATGGAGAAAGCAAGATCTCCGTTGCTTTTTACAAACTGTCTCGCTGTGTTAAAGGAGTTTAACATAGCGAGACAGCTTTAAAAAAAGCAACGGTTGCTTTTTTAAAGCTGTCTCGAAATGTTAAAACTCCTTTAACATAGAGAGACAGTTTGTAAAAAGCAACGGAGATCTTGCTTTCTCTGTTGCTTTTGCCCACAGCTCTGATGTACTGCATAAGCTGCGCATGCGTCAGTACATCAGAACTGCCGCGAATGAACAACTGCAACAGCAAGGCATTATACAATGCCATTATTTAAGAAAAATAATATTTTTTTTCTGAATAAATGTCATTATATAATAGCAATAACCCACTTCTGGGTGTGGGTAATGCTGGATTTACCCATGGTTGTCTGTTTGGCCACTCGGGCTTTGCCCTTGTGACCAAACCACACCAACCATGGGTAAATCAACATTACCCAGGCATATTGCTATAATACACTATTACAAATATGTGCTATGGACATGAGCTAAAGATAGGGTTACCACCTGTCCCACCTTGCGAGGGCAGTGCCTCTATGTGCAGTAGTGTCCTGACCAAAATGAGTACAAATACTAATGTCCTACAATCTCGAGACGTTCTGTATGTTCCATATTTAATGTAATGGTTGCATAAAATAGTCATCTATATCTAAAATACCTACATGTAACAAGAAACAGGATAAGCAAGTAAACCGCTGCAAGAATATAAGCTTTTATATAGGCATATATGTAAAGTTCTATACTTTGTACTGACCGGGGGTATGTGTCGGCCTCTAAAATCCGATGTGTGTCCTTCAAATGTCCCACTATGACCATTTGAAAAGGTGGCAACCCAAGCCAAAGAGGTTCAGTCACCAACACAACTCCAATGAGTGCAAATATCTGTGACAGAAATACACTAGACAGCTTTCGTGTAGCAACATTTCATTACATACCAATGTATTTCCGAAGGGATTGAAGGACCAACATCACCTGCATGCTATATAGGAACCAATTAACAATGGCTTAATGAATAAGCCTGCAATAACCATAGTATTAGTCTACTAAATGATAGGTCTTCAATTAGGGAAGGAGCCCTCACACACATATGGAATATGTATAAATGCAGTTCCTACACACCTTCATCTGTTATGCACACCCACCTATATCTCCCCCACACCCGAAACAATTGCAATACAGACTATAATAACATCACAAACATCCACTCACTCTATGACATCTGCAGAAGCCTTAACATACCTTGTGAGAGGCACACTATAATGGCCCTATGTGAAATTGTTGCTGTTGTACAATGGAAGAGACGCTGATATTACAGGGTTTGGTTGCAATAATCCCGTATCAGACGGCTGATATAACAGCTACACTCACATGTAGAACTACATCCTCTAGCCATTACACACAATCCATGGGGGCCATGAAGTTAAAATATCTCTGTGTGTCTCCATATAGCTGTTGCAATACATCACAAACAACACATCCAGGCCATCTTCTGCAAAGGTAGGGCAAAGGGACAACGCTCAGGTGGAGTATTCAATTATACCCCACTGTTGCCATGTAATTGGCTAATGGAGTAGCTGCACAGCTGATGTGCATATAATCATCTACTCCGGAACACCAATTGGTGGCAGGATACCACATGTTACTGGTATCTACGTATAAAAGGATGGCTTGTCATACATTCAAACCGTATGTACATACGAGAAAACCGTTAAAACAGAAAAGGAATAGGACTTATATTATCATCAACTCGGAATACTAATAAGGTATGTAGAACACTCAGTATGTTAGTGTATGTAGTACCTGTTCTGTATTAATGAAAGTGTACGCAATGCATATAGTGGGAAAAGGTATTATGTAGTGATGTATTGTTGAGCATAGTAACGCTCGTAGAAATTGTGTGTACTGCTGTGGGCAACAAGGTAAACACCTCATACACCACAAGGGATGCTACATAAGGACTTTAAACACAACAATTCCACTCCAGCCACTGTCAGTGGCAGGGTTTGTCCAACAAGTACGTGCCATAACAGGGGATAGTATATTTTGATATACTGTAACAGTAGGCATATGTATGGGCGTATAACTGAGAATAACATGTCTAAGGTGGTCCTGCTGTGCAATTATGATTTGCATTGTGGGATATTTTTACAAAAATGTGAAATGTACAGTATTGTAAGTAGATATGTCTAACACTTTACATAGCATTACTGTTATATTATGCAAACATCAGGTATGTCTATTGGCATGTACAATGCACAATAACAGGATACATATGACTTGTAGTCACCAGACAGTGTATCAGCATGATAGCTAATTGAAATGGAAGAGCTAGTCAATTATCCATGCACAAAGGACATGTAATAGCTTCATAGGTTCATAGTTAGGTACTATGCTGTCTGGCCAGGTCCATTCGTAAGCCTACCTACAGTGTTTTCTCTTGCGGCACCACCCTAGTTTAGTGTCCTGTGCCTGTGAACAGCAGAGCCATTTGTTTCCTGCACCTCTGTACAGCAGAGCCACTGTAGTGATTCCTGGTGTACCTGTCTGTCTCCCTTCTACCCATCGAGGTATCTCTTGAAGAGTGCTAGTGAGGGTCCCTGCCTGATGTACATAGGAATCATATTCCAAAGTATGGTGAGTGTCCGGGTCAGGAATGTATCCCTCCAGCATGTCCTAGTCATTGTTGCGTTTAGGTACATATCCCAGAGCATGTGGCTCTCAGTGGCTTTTGCTTATGTAGAGCATATCCATCAAAATTGTTTTGGATATCGGCCTTGTATGTTTATCAGAGATCACCTCTGAGTATGCGGTATGCAAATGAGTACAGTTGGGGTTTCTGTAGTTGAGCTGCATACGTCATCCTTCGGAGGTCAGTAATCCTTTTGGTGTGGTAATGTGATATTTAAAGCCGTTGCTGTTGTCTCATAAGGTACATCCCAAATGGGGTGTTGTACCCTTTAATGTGTTTCATAAGTCATGAGTAGAGAGGCACAATGGCTGCCTTTGTTCTGGCTACAAACCCATTAGAGATTAGGGTGGCCACATTGAAGGATATCCACACCACCTTGGCAATATGGTTATCAAAGGTGTGGATGCTATCTACTTGGGTTCTAAGATCCCTTAGTATGTCTTATGTATGTAGGGGACTACCACCTATGAGATAGTCCGCAGGTGATTGGTGTAATCCAAAGGAGCTGTCTATGCACCTTGTGGCATGTAGCTTGAGGCCATGTTATTGACACCAGGTATCCATCCCAGTGACACCCCTATGGAACGTGTCTGTATCAGCTGGTGAAACAATCATGGCCCCAAGTTTGCAGTCATCTGCAAACCTATTCAGGGTAAGTCCTTCTGTGCTAGCCTGTACCTCTGAGAAGCATATACCGAGCATGAGGGGCCCTATGACCGAGGACTGGGGGATGCCAATTGTAACTGATTTACAGTAGAAACTAGGGTATGCTACCCTCGCTGTGTGGGTTCTGTCCATGAGCCACTTTGCATAACATCTCGTGACGTAGGGGTTGATGTTCAGGTGGATGTGTATGTTGACAATACCAGAATGGGGAACGGTGTTGAAAGCCTTTGAGAGGACAAGGTAGGCTGTGTGGACCTCCTTACCCTCATCTACTGCCTTGGTAACTGTCGCAAAGGACTCCACCAGGTTTAGGAGGCATTGTCTGGCCCTAACAAATCCAAACTGGGTGAGATCAAAGGTTTGGAGGCCACCAATGTCTCTGTGAATGAGATCCATGATGATGTGCTCCATAGCCTTGCCGAACAGCCTAGTCAGCCGTATAGGGCAATAGTTCCCCTGATCCATTATGGCGCCACCTTTGTGGAGTGTGATAACTGTTGCTGTGCACCATTCAGGGGCCACAATGCCTGATGCAAGGCTATTAGTGAATATGGTGCCCAAGTGGGGAGCCATTTCGTTCTGAAGTTCGTGGAAATCGCAGCCTGGGATGTTGTACTGTCACATGGATTCTGTGTTCCTGGCTTTAGAGAGTGCAGCTTTGAACTGCATAGTTGTGATTCAAGGGACTCTGCATTGTTCCTGTATAGATATGGGCCCTTTAGGGTGTGAGAGGGGTGTAAAGTTAGCACTGAACCTATCTGCCAGGATGTTGCCAATATTAATCGGTTCTGTAATGTTTGTGCCTAAATGCTGTATGTCAGAGCAGATGTGGGTATCGGCATTGAGAGTAGTGACATACCTCTAGAACGCTTTGTCGTAGTCCTTGGAATGAGTCACAATAATGTTTACGTAGCTAGCTTTGGAGGATGTGATAAGGGATCTCAGATTCCTACTGAGGCTGACCAGGGAGCTCCCCCACTCATGGGATTGTACTCTACTTTGCAACAGTCTCCTCCTTCTGTTGTACATTATGTCCATGGCAGTGGACCACCAGAGTGACGTCCATTTTCTGGTGGGTACAATCATGGCTCTGTTTGAGATAACATGATCCATGCAGTCGTGTAAGTGCTAATTAAGTGCAGTTGTGTATGATTCAGCGGTTGTAACTGTATTGTCCATCTGCACGGGTGTCATGACGTTTACTACTGCTGTCATAAGAAGCCTGAAGTTGGCTTTGTAGAAATATTGTACTGTGTTTTCCATAAAGGGTGTGGTGCTGGGAAGTGGATAGCAAGGGTGATTAGAGTATGTTTGGATCTGACAAACGAGGAGATAACCCCAGGTGAGGAACACCAGTTACACATGTTGGTAATGACCAGGTCTAGGATATTGTTGGCTCTGGTGGTGGTGTGGATAGGTTGATCCAGTCGATTGGAGGTTATGAATCCCAGAAAGTGTTGGCCTAATGTGTCGGTACATGAGTAGGTATCCCAGTTAATGGTGGGGTAGTGTCAGTCGCACATCAGTAGTTTCTGTTTGAACCCTACTTTCCAGTACACCAAGAAATGAAGACCGTTAACCGTGGGGTATGGTGTGGAATCTGTAGCAAGCTACAATTTGTATAGCAATTATGGCCAGAGTTAGTTGCACTTGGATTACCTCTGATGCATTGTGCTAAGCAACCAGCCTGGAGGTGTGGATATCCTTGGGAAATATGGACACACCTCCACCGTGGGTGTTCTGGTCCTGGTTACATGACCGAAAGGTGTGGTATGAGGAATAGCCTGTTAGTGCAGGGGTGCTCTCAGGAGCCTAGAAGCAGGTCGCAGTCACTGCACAAATATCAAAGTGGTCCATTACAGGGAGAGCCTCGGGTGAGTGCGTTTGAGATGAAGATGTCAAGCATTGAGTAGCATTACCCTCAGGTTTTGCTTGCCTGTTCCTGTTATGGTGGTGAATATGTTATTTGAACCATAACTTAAACAGGCACTATAGGAGCAGCAAGAGCCTTAGATGTTATAAGTAATCCCAGGGCCAACATTTGCAGGCCATCTGTGCCAAAGCATCGTGTTCTGTCGACCATGTCATTCAAAGCAGACAGATACTGGATACCCTTGGAATGACACCAGAAGCATAGCCAATTGTTGAAGTAAATAATTCAGTCCTTGTACTGCGTTATCAGTCTGGATGAATGCCGAATTCTTCTCAGGGCTAGGGTGATACCTGCCTGGGCTATAAGATTGGAGAGCTATTCCATGTCTCTGTACATGTAGTCCAGGAAGTTACATCTCAGGGCATTCACACTGACATGGAGAATGACACAGTCATATTGTACCTGTTGAGGAGTGACCTGAGTGCATAGGTTATGTTGCGGATCCTGTTACCCAACAGCCAGCTGAAAGTAACTATCACCTTCTGTAGCCTGCTGAGTGGGACATCAGTGTGACCGCCTATAGAGTCACCTATGACTAGTGTGTTGGGTGCGTTATATCGCCCTATTGGCTGTGGTTGATGGGCACACTGAGTCTGTGGGCTATAAGTAAATGGTGTTGTGTGATGGGGGAAGCCTGCGTTTCTGCTTTGCAGTTCTCTGTTGCCTAGACAGAGTAGTATTGGGAGTGCTCCACAAATGTTGTAGTCTTACTATGTGTGGCCTGTGGTGGTGGAGATCTAGTGAGACTATGTGATGAGTGTGGTGTGGTGCAAACGTTTAACATCCCCACATGACTGTCAGATTCAGTCTGGGTTGGGGAGAGCTTTACCTCCAGCATGGCTAGATATGTGCATCTCCCACAGGTTGTAGTGTTGTATGTTAGGAGGGGAGTATTGACTGTGTACACGAGACAATTTCTATATTGCCTCATGATGCCCATATTCATCATATATACAGGCGATAACACTGGGAATTGACATTTAGACATGCCTGAATATTTAACTATTTCCCACTAGATATGTGAGGAAAGTGGGTACAACAGCTGTTTTCCTCTAAGCAACTGGGAAATGTAAGTACAAACAGTGTTTACCTGTAGGTAATGAGGAGGATTGAGTGCTATAGTAATTAGTAGCTCATGAAGTGCTTACATGTTCTGAAAAAGTTCTGAGCACGGATAAGCAATACAGATAGAGTGTCGGATAACATAAACACACTGCCCCCCCCCACAACAGGTACACAATCACATATCCAGGAACACTACAGAGCCCCTGTAACCATAACTATGATGGTACAAGGTGCACTCAGGCTGCATGGGACCTGTCCACATCCCTGGTTGTATCATACACATATGACAAAACAGTTTGCTCTACCCATACACCATGTAAAACATAGCTTCATGTCAGTCTGTGAAAACACTGAATGGTGCACACCAACAGTTATCACAACCCACAAAGTGGAGACACCATTCATAATGGGAGGCACTGCACTACTACCCTGCTGAGTCTGGTCTGAAAGTCCATGAACCTTAATCAACATATATGTTGTTAGCAGTACAGCTGTAGATGACAGCACAGATGATTTCACACTGCATATCATACCTGTGACATGTCATAGGACATCATCACCCATACTGTGTTCCACCTACACTCAGTATACTAGATGCACCTTTGTATGTCACAGGAGTGTTCTGCCAGTGGACTGTTGACAGAACCAACTACAAAAGGTGTCTGAGTAATATGTGCATATCACACCAGTGGCAGCTACAGTAAAACAGGGTTAATTCATTGTACTCCCCCTCATTGTAGCCCATACCACACAGACAAATGGGAGGCATCTGCCTATGTAAGTATGTGAATGGCTATGACCTAGGAGCAATAGCTGACTCAGTGTTGTGCACAACATAGAGAATGGGCTTTGTCGGTGAGGTGTGTGACATATGTGCACAATCTGACAGCTGCATATTGCATTGTCACCGCTAGGATAATAACCCTCTACCCATGAACTACCACCTAGACAGCAGTCAACATAATGGACACTGTGTGTAAGGAATGGTGATGTGCAGTTTACCTCCCTGAGCTAGTGATGTCATCAAGCCTATTAGGTAGTCATAAGAGGCAACCCTAGTCATGACAGGGTGCCATTCATAGGTTCATAGGTTCATAGGTTCATACTAGGCTATCTGCCCTAGGGCATTTATAAGCCTAGCCAGAGTGTGTTTGGCTTTCATCACCCATTTTAAATAAATTTTGCTATGCCCTTTTTCGAGGTTAGTATACTGTGCCTCTGTTTAACAGTGACACAGAAGTGATACCCAGGGTAAACCTACGATCTCCCATCCACTCATCAAGATTCCTCTTGAAGAGAGTCAATGAGGGACTCTGCCTAACCTGGACTGGGATTTTATTCCAGAGTGAAGGGAGCCTCTGGGTTATGAATCTGTCCCTCCAGCATGTCCTATTTATTTCAGTGCTGAGGTTCAAGTCTCTTGAGTGCGTAGCACGTTAGGATTTGGATTTTCTGAGGTGCAGCATATCCATTAATTCCAGGTTGGACATGGCTTTATACGTCAGGCACAGATTGCCTCTGAGTAGGCGGTATGCTACTGAGTAGAGCTGGATTTTCTTTAACCGGGCAGCATATGGCATCTGTTTGAGCCCTTTGATCCTCTTGGTGAGGTACTTTTGGGGTATTTCCAGTTGCTGCAGGTGTCTGGTAAGGTACATCCCAAAAAGGGCATTGTAGTCAATTATGGGCCTGATGACGGATGAGTAAAGAGGCACGATGATCTCATGAAGATGGAGATCATTGTACAGCCATATTAATCACTCAAGTGACCAATATTGGATCACATATCACCTTTAAGGGGTATTGCCCATGTTTGGATGGGCGACACCAGCCTTCACAATCCTCATCTTCGCTATGTAGCATGTTGCCTACCCTGCATAAAGACATGTCCAACACTGTGATGTTGGACATGCTACATGTACATATCCTGATCTGAAATACATATGTTATGGACATCCACCTTCCTAGTACAAGGATCGACACATGCTGGACAGATCCTTATGCCATACACGTTACATATTCCTGCCATACTATGCAACCCTGTCCAGCAAAGCTGCACATTTCACCTCTGTCAGACATGGTGTGATGACTGCATGGTAGCTGTATCATTAACCGTCTGGATCAGTTATGTGGTACTGCTTCACCTGGCGCTGGAAACATGGCTGTCGGCTACAGCTAGGAAACCTTACATCCTATCATACATGGCCCAGGGCATACAGACTACTACATGACCTTGTCCGTACATGCTATAGTTGATAACCATCCCTGCAAATGCCATCCGGCTAGCCATTGTCCCATGTGTATCGCATGTGCAACACAGGCAATACGTGGCAGGATGTTGAACTGCTGTACAGTGCCATGTAGATGTATATGGCAAAACACATGCATGTAAAGGCTTCCATGTGCATGTCTGCATTGTCACAGGTCATGTCCGTTAAGGCAGTGTATGTGTTGATATGTGACATATACAGAGCATCAAGGTTGACAGCATTAATGTGGACACATCCAGGCATGTGCTGATAGGTAAGAACACCAGTACAGGCAAACAGACATGCCCACATCAAGACAGCATCCACATGAAGTATGAGCAATGTAATCAGGTGACACGCATATATGGTGATAATATCCAATCCCCATTGGGTGTCACATGTGTGTGACACAAACATGTCAGTGGTGTCGGTGTCATGAAGATTTGCAAAGACAACTGTTCATATGTAATAAATGTGATACACATGTATGTGCAGCTGTATCTTTGTGCATCTCTGAGATACTGTGACCTGTCTCCATCATTATGTCTTCCAGATATGCCGCGAGCAAGGCTCCCAGCCTATACCTGCTTGGAGGATGAGGCCGTTATACCTTACCTCCAAGACAACTATGATGTCTTGTTTAGCCATGTGCCATAGCATGCACAGCAGCATGATGACCTGTGGCAGGAGCTTCGTAGGAGGGTTAATGATGTGGGTGGCCATAACCGCACATACCAGCAGGTGTGCAGACACTGCACAGATCTGATCAGATGTGCGAAACAGCGTGTGAATGCAATCGCCAGGGAACAAGGTGCAACAGGTAGTGGGCCACCAACCCAGCCCCCACTCACACGTACCGAGGAGCTACTGGCCAACCTGGGGACATCATCAGAACAGCATCCACAAACCCTAGCTGCCATCGTGGAGGTGGGTGTCTCTCAACCACCGAGCCTGGAGTTGCCTGGTAAGTCACTACTGCACATATAACTATTATATCCCATATAGTTGCATGTGTCACTGTACAATATGTAATGTAACATCATATGCAAGGCATGTATACACACATGCTGCATACTATAGTATGCTACTCTGTGTATGCACACATGTGCATACTCCATAGTATATCCTATTGTACTGGCGAATGTGTTAACATGCACATTGCACCCTGTAGCTGTCATACAGTCATGGATAATGATCATACTGCTGTGTCACCCCTATATAGGTACCTCTGGTGTTCCGCAGAGACAGCAGGCCATTGCAGGTGAGACAGTTATAAGTATCAGGCATGTTAATGCACAGATCTAATTGCCATGTGGCCAGTTAGCACATGTACACATAATGTATGATCCGGTCACAATATACAGGTCACATCTTTAATCCATCACACAGGCTACCCATGTGCAATACTTACAAACTAAGTGAAACACTTACATGAAACCTCAGAAACTGTCATTGCTAGATGTGTGAACAGCTGTGCATACAATGGTGGAGGTGTTGTTCAATGTAGAAATATGTACTATACATCAGAACTACACATGTGGGGTACACAAACAGTACTACACAGTGAGCTAGAATATGGGCAGCCCACAGGATTCACCATTGTGGAATATGCCCCTGCAATGAGTGCACACATCACGATGTGCCATCTGACATGTCCATGACATGTAGTGGTCCGGCTGCAACATTGTCTCACTGTCCCATAAAACATACCCCACATACCAAACATACAACCCTTTGTCTGCATAACCCTGTGGACAGTGGAGTATCTGACATCTATGGTTGTATGTCATATGGGGCAACACAGACATGTGAGATAGATGGCCATCACAACCGTTTGGCCAACACATGTTCACACATGGCCATGGAGGATGGCCAGAGACATGTAGCAGCACACAGTAGATGTGATGTGTATGTGTGTACACCCTGTTGTACATTGGCTACACATGGTCCAACTATAGCCTTTGTTGAATGGTTATATTGCATATGTGGAACACTGGACATTCTACAAGCCTGTGTGCAGCTTGTGGAGGCGTAACTTAATTCGACCACATAAGATGTGTTGAACATCATGACTGTGTCACAGCATGACTGTAGTCACCTGTACAGCATCCACATACATACACAGACAACCACATCTTGCCACAGCTACAGTACATTTCCCTTGCTGCTGTTGGACATCACTGTCAGCCATGCACCTCGTGTGTGTGGTACACAAATGTCATGTGGGACATGGTGTATTGACAAGTCTGCCATGTGTGGACATGGTTGCCAGGCAGCTAAAATATGTTTGCAGATGTGCAGGGGTGTCATCCGTATGTCCTTCGGTGACCTGTGTCACACATTACACATCATGGTTTACTGTCTATACACCTTAGCGATGTGGATCACAATCCACAGTGTATATGTATTGTGCATGCACACAGTCATGGCTATGCACTGTGTGTGTAATCCACACTGTATAGCAATAGAGACACCTCATAATACCCTTCAATGGCCATGCACATCTGCTAGAAGTGCATTTTATCTGTAGGGTGTACAGACAACACTGCAATGTGACACCATTACATCACTGCACATGTGACAGGACACCATTGTGTCAAACATGTATGCATGTCAATGCACACATCAGCAGATTACATGTCATACTACATGTTAATGTCAAGGTCATATGCCACACATCAGCCATGTGTACTGTTAACCTGTGCTGGTCCACATGGTGTAACACAGGGATGCATGCTTACTACCATGATTGTGTGAAATGCTTGGCTTCTGCTATGACACATGCTTGCTGTTGTGTGCAACCCAGTTATGTATGATAACTACCACTATTATTGTCTGAGCTGCATGCCGTCTGCTGTATTACATGCATGTTGCATGCCTTCTGTCAAATCACATGCATGGTGTGTGTGTGTGTGTGTGTGTGTGTGTGTGTGTGTGTGTGTGTGTGTG
Source organism: Protopterus annectens (assembly GCF_019279795.1). NCBI lineage: Eukaryota > Metazoa > Chordata > Ceratodontiformes > Protopteridae > Protopterus > Protopterus annectens. Next base: position 1,770,755,739 of record NC_056739.1, on the reverse strand, counting down.
TGTGTGTGTGTGTGTGTGTGTGTTTCTGTGTTGTAATGTAGAGTCTTTGTTTGCCTTCACAGGTGATGTAGGTGCGTTACCCTCCTGCGGTCCATCTGATGTTAGTGTCCCCACAGACTCTAGCAGTGATGGCAAACATATGCTTAAGGCACAGGCAGGGTTTTCAGGGGCTGAATCTGTGCCATTGGTTGCCATTCCATGCATATCCCCCTCATCCCCGCACACAGATCTCATGCCAACACATACCCCATCACCAGTGGCCATAGAGGAAGGACAGTTAGCATGTGGTAGCTTGGAACAGGAACATGTGGTGGCTATGGAAGGTGTGTATTCACACCATGGTGTCAGTCAAATGACTGGAGATGGGCCACACAGGCATGTGGACAGTGCTGCTGGTAGGAGGACCTCTGGCCGACATGCCCCTGCAGGACAAAGCGCAGCAGCTGGTGTCACCAGATGCATGTTTCAGACTGTAATGGTGGCACAGGCACGTGCTGAACAGCAGAACAGAGAAGGGCAGAGGCTTCAGAGGGCTGCTATCCATTCTTTAAATGACAACATCCAGGCATTGGCAAATGCTCAACAGCAGATTGCTGATGTTTTGGACAGACAATTGGATGACATGGTTGGAATCCTTGTCCATGGCATGACAATTCACGAGTGTGAGCTGTCTGTGCTAGAACATCTGGTAGGAGTGAGGTGTAGGGCACGTGGATGTAGGCCAGCTACGTCACCTGGTGCAGGTCTACGTGAACGAGCTACCTCACATGCCCACTCCCATAGTGGCAGTAGCAGCAGCAGTGCAGCTGGTGCTGCACTGTCCACACCAGGACACAGCATGCCACGTGGACGTGGCCCTGGATGGTCCCAGTGGGGACACAGTTCCAGTGGACATGTGTCATCAGACAGTACCCGATCTGCACCTCTGCCTGGTAGTGCCCATGCAACCCCTGGCAGGCATAGGTCACGTGGCCGTGGCCAGATACTGTGAGCTGTAAAACCTGGTCTGTACAGTCTGGAGCTGTCAATAATACTCCTGTGTAGGCCAGACACATGGCAGAACTGTGTGCACATGTTGGTAATGATGTCCTGCTTCCCTCCTTCAGGTCTAATTGCATGTGCCATTGAGTACCAGTGTTTGCAGTTTCCCATGTGTAAATGTGGACTACTCACAGGCATGTATGGCAATACCAGCATGCTATTCGTAGCTTCAACCTCACTGTTAGAAAGGCTGACATTCCAAAGATGTCTACACATCTACTGATCCAGGAGCATGGGAGCTGTGTACTAGGCTACAGTGGCTATAGACGTGACATCTATACCAGGTGACATCACAGGTACAGTTACATGGGGCGTGGAGTTTACATAGCGGTCTAGCTGATGACAAGGGTAGAGGCCAGTTGATAGCTTGAGGCTTCACTGTGTAGCAGTAATACACATTCACATTACAGGATGAGAACACACAATGGGGTCGGGAGGGTGGCCTAATGGTTAAGGTGTTTGCCTTACAAACACAAGGTGCAAGGTTTGAGTCTTACATGGGATAATTGGCTAAGCTTAAAATGGCTCACAAGGGCAGTTAGCTTAGTACTAATCTATGATCTATGATCTATGATCTATGAACTACACACACACACACACACACACACACACACACACAGGTATTCGCACACATGTATTCAGACACAGTTACACACCCACACTCATGGGGTCAACGACACTGTAACACACACACACACACTTGATAGTGTTGAGGTGAGGACCCCTGCCTATGTGGTAATCGCCCCATAAGCCTGACTAGCTTGGTCTGCAAAGCTATGGAAAGGATCATCATGGACCTCATAAATAAAGATATTGGGGACCTACAGACACTGGATCCTACCCAGTTTGGCTTTGTTAAGGGCAGATCCTGCCTCTTAAACCTGGTCAATTTCTTTGAAACAGTCACCGAGGCCATTGACGTGGGGAAGGTGGTCCACACAGCCTACCTGGACCTCGCAAAAGCCTTCGATACAATACCCAACTCAAGCATTATAGATAAGCTCACCAGCTTAAATATAAACCCCTATGTCACTAGATGGGTTGCAAACTGGCTCAAGGACAGAACTCACATGGTTAGAATTGCTGGAGCCATGTCAGACTCCAAACCAGTTACAAGTGGCATACCACAAGGCTCAGTCCTGGGACCTCTCTTGTTCGGTATATATTTCTCGAAGGTACAGGCCAACACGAAAGGACTGTGGCTGACCAAGTTCGGAGATGACTGCAAACTGGGCGCCATAATCAACTCTCCAGCCGACACAAGCATCCTCCAAAAGGGCCTCATAGAAACAGACAACTGGTGCCAGAGCCATGGCCTCAAGCTAAACGCCAAAAAGTGTATAGTCATCCCCTTTGGCAAAAACAAAGTGCCCACAAATTAGCACATAGGTGGTAATCCATTAAGTACAGAAGAAGTAATTAAGGACCTGGGGACCCAAGTTGATAGCAATCTCTCATTTGACAACCACGTGGCCAAAGTGGTTAGAAAAAACATTTTATATAGCCCACCTAATCATGAAGGGATTCACATCTAGATCTAGGGAGGTCATCGTGCCTCTTTACTCATCCGTCATCAGGCCCATAATTGAGTACAATGCCCCTTTTGGGATGTACCTTACCAGACACCTGCAGCAACTGGAAAGACCCCAAAAGTACCTCACCAAGAGGATCAAAGGGCTCAAACAGATGCCATATGCTGCCCGGTTAAAGAAACTCCAGCTCTACTCAGTAGCATACCACCTGCTCAGAGGCGATCTGTGCCTGACGTATAAAGCCATGTCCAACCCAGAATTAATGGACATGCTGCACCTCAGAAAATCCAAATCCCATCGAGCCACGCTCGAGAGACTTGAACCTCAGCACTGAAATAAATAGGACATGCTGGAGGGACAGATTCATAACCCAGAGGCTCCCTTCACTCTGGAATAATATCCCAGTCCAGGTTAGGCAGAGTCCCTCATTGACTCCCTTCAAGAGGAATCTTGATGAGTGGATGGGAGATCATAGGTTTACCCTGGGTATCACTTCTGTGTCACTGTTAGACAGAGGCACAGTATACTAACCTCGAAAAAGGGCATAGCAAAATTAATTTAAAATGGGTGGCGAAAGCCAAACACACTCTGGCTAGGCTTATAAATGCCCTAGGGCAGATAGCCTAGTATGAACCTATGAACCTATTACAGTACTGTGCACCCACATGACGTGACACAGAGAATGAGCATGTACAGGTAGTCAGTAATGCCTAAGATCAATGGCATCAACAGGGTAGTAGATTGCATCACCTGGAGGGGTTAGGGGTCCTATCTGTTCACTATGGTAACATACATCCTCAGTCCATGGACCAGACAACCATAGATACATACACACACACACACACTGTGGAGTCCACAATTGAATGCACCTATGTCATGCACATACAGATAGCTCACATGTGTGTGATACACACCCCACTCCTGCCTATGTCTTGCTTCCTACACTGCAGTATGTACAGATCTCTACAACAGTGTACAGGGGTGTGAGTAACAACTGGGATGTATTCCCCACCATACGTGGCATATATGGACACACAAGCAAACACACATGGTGGTACTGTGAATCAAACACCTACTATCTTATGATAAGTATGACAGACATGCAGCAGTATTGCCCACATTACAATGTGTACCAATGCTACCTTTGGCAATTGTGCTGATATATGCACACGGGAGGTCTTAAGTGTTACAGATGTCAAGTGATTTACAGTCAGTGACACCCTGACTGCTGTGTAGGTTGTATGTCTTCCCATTCAATTAACAGAAACATAGCTTAGTGTTTGCACATGTTATGGTAGGATAGCTTGTGACACACCTGTGAGCTGTCTTTAGCAAACATCCATTTACAAAGATGGCCCACCACTTTATGTCCACACATCCGTCCATACCTGATGTACATCTTACCGTACTGTGAGTATTTCACCATATACAGTTGGCAATGATGGGGCTACATTGCAACTGCATGCTGTAGTAAGACACAGGTCACCAGCAAACATCAGCTACTGCACACGCATGGTAGCTGAATGCACACCACTACATGTACTTGTGTGTAGGTCCTACATTCCTGTCATTTAGCCATGTTTGTAGGCATTGCAATTGGTGGACATGTGTGATGACATACATGACACATGGACTGTTGTAAGATATGATAGTTGTCATGGGTAACCAGTACAGAGGGAATGTTAACTCAGTCAACATTGCTATCACACCTTATGTACTGTTAGCATTCAACAGCCATGGACCTACCTTCCATGTGCATGTGTGTAATTGCTGTAGCCACCTGTCTGCATGAAGGACAGCAACAGCTATGCTATGTACATATGTGTTGTGTGTGTGGGGGGCATGTACATATCCACGGCAGGTACATGTATGTCATATCCAAACATGAGGGTGTTTACTGGTGTACAGCAACAGTCATCTGTTACAGCTGTATATGACCCAGGGCCCCTGTTATGTGTACAGTTGACCTGGTTACGAACAGTGGTATCATTGAATTGCATAACACATGATGCAACTGTGTCAGTACTTGGGTAGGCTGCACAGTTGCTGTAGAGCTAGGTACAGTCCACTGGTCATGGGTCACATGGTGTTGTACTAATATATGTTCTACCACATGTATGGATGTGTGTTGCTGGTCCAAGGACATGGTGATGACTGAGGGCTACATCCTAGAATGCAGCTTTTGACACCATGATCTGCACCTGACACATCTGTGATGCCTTTTGAGGGTGTACTGGTCAGTACATGTGAGTGGCCTTCATGTACGTGGGGACACCACCACCTGGAGCAGTCTGTAACTGTGTTATGGCCCACATGTCTGCATCCAAGGTATACGGTGGTAGTGCTATTGTGCACAACTGAGCCTTCAGCCAGGTGTTCTTCACTGCACAGATGTCAGTATTCCCCATTGATAGATCTACATTGGTGCTATGATTACGATTGCTATGCATCTAGCACTGTTTAGCATACACATACAATGCAGTTGTCCTCTAGGTGTCAGGGTGTTAACCTGGTCTCAGGACATTCGACTATGAATGGCACTATATGGGCAAAGTAGCCACTCCTGGCAGGACATCACCACGGGTGGTATTAGTGTGCCAGGTTTAGATTGGTACATCTAAGGTGACAGACAGCAGCAGACATTGTGTAGAAGACTGGTGTCAGATATATGTAGAGCAGTGTTCATGCTAACAATGACAACTATTGACACCACTGTGCCCTTCCATGTTTAGAATCAGAGTGCATACAAAACAGCCAATGCTACTAAGTGTGTGAGCATGCCAGGTATGACGTTGTGTAGATGAACACATAGTGCATTCCAAATGGCCATATGCTACTAAGTGTGTGAGCATGCCCAGTGACACCTTGTGTCAGTTATGTGCCTCTATGTGTATCGGCATGGACATTGTAACCCTGTATAGCGATAGTGGTCGTCCAGGCAACAGATGGCCATACCCCACTTTAGGATGGATTCCTACATTGAACACACTAGTTCACAGGTATGTACATTGTAACTGCCAGCATACATGTCGATGTCTGCATTCCTAGAAGGTCATATTGACAGTCTTGAAAGGTGTAGTGTTTGTGGTGTGGCTCATATCTATGTAGTATTGTAATAGTGGTCCGTAGATAGGCAGTTGTCCTGATCTCACCACTGGCGTGTGTTTGTCTCCATCTGCCTGGGGACAGTAATATGCTTTTAGACTGCTCACACTCCATACAATCCCTATCAGCGTCTTTTCCATTGCTGATGATGTCACCCACCTAGAAGTATGCCTCTGGGAGTGCTGTGTTCCAGTACCCTCAGTAGCGGATTCTGTAATTGCGTAATGCTGTAGTGTGATAAGGAAATAAGGTCTGTGTTCTAATTCCAGTCATGCCAATTGTGTGTGTGTGGTTCCAAGGAAATAAGGTCTGTGTTCTAACCCCAGACATGCCAATTGTATGTGTGTGGTTCCAAGGAAATAAGGTCTGTGTTCTAATCCCAGTTATGCCAATTGTGTGTGTGTGTGTGTGTGTGTGTGTGGTTTCATCTGTCTGGGGACAGAATAATGCTTTTAGACTGCTCACACTCCATACAATCCCTATCGGCGTCTTTTCCATTGATGATGATGTCACCCACCTAGAAGTATGCCTCTGGGAGTGCTGTGTCCCAGTAATCTCACTAGTGTGTTCTGTAACTGCGTAATGCTGTAGTGTGATAAGGTAATTAGGTCTCTGTTCTAATCCCAGCCATGTTAACTGTGTGTGTGTGTTTCTGTCTGCCTGGGGACAAAATAGTGCTTTTAGAGTGCTCACACTTCATACAATCCCTGTCAGCATCTTTTCCATTGCTGATGATGTCACCCACCTAGAAGTATGCCTCTGGGAGCACTGTGTCTCAGTAATCTCTGTAGCATGTCCTGTAACTGTGTAATGCTGTAGTGTGATAAGGTAATTAGGTTTGTGTTCTAATCTCAGCCGTGCCAGTGGTGTGTATTTCCATCTGCCTCAGGACGGAATAATGCTTTTAGACTGCTCACACTCCATACAATCCCTATCAGTGTCTTTTCCATTGCTGATGATGTCACCCACCTAGAAGTACGCCTCTGGGAGTGCTGTGTCCCAGTCATCTTGGGAGGACATTTGGTAACTGCATAATGCTGTAGTGTGATAAGGTAGTTAGGTCTGTATTCTAATCCCAGCCATGCCAACTGTGTGTGTGTTTGTTTCCATCTGCCTGGGGACAGAATAATGCTTTTAGACTGCTCACACTCCATACAATCCCTATCGGCATCTTTTCCATTGCTGATGATGTCACCCACCTAGAAGTACGCCTCTGGGAGTGCTGTGTCCCCGTAATCTCGGTAGCACGTTCTTTAACTGTGTAATGCTGTAGTGTGATAGAATAGACAGGTAGATGTTCTATTCTAAGGCATGACAGGTGTGTGTGTTTGGCAGTCATATCCTATGTGTTGGCACCTGTGAGTGGCTAGCTCCAGGATGTATTGAGCGTGTTTTGTTGTTTTCCTATATAGTGTCCATAAATGTCACAATCGCCCAAGAGACTGAGTTGACAAGACATACACATACATTCGCCAATAGGTCTGGTGAGTAAATGTCAGCAGCCCTAATCTTACCCTTAATACAGACTGAACCCATGTGAAGCAATGAAACACACTTGCCTTAATAGTAACACCAGTACATAATGCAGGAGACGCATGTGGTTTCCTTTTCATTCTTGTCTAATGCTTTGGTGTCACGTGGTCCGCTGTTGTGAAATATATTCTATATCTACGTATGTGTGTGTATATGTAGATATATATATATATATATATATATATAAAAAAAAAAATATATATATATATATATATATATATATATATATATGTGGACATTCGCACACATAAATCTACATGATAGAATACACGTCCTATACAGTTGAATGCCTGTGCTGGATGATCTGTACATGATTACCTAAGATGCATGTTTATCTGCCATGGCTTAGTGCTAAAGCACGTTGTCTATTGTGTGCAGGGTCCCGGGTTCGAGGCATGAAGAGACCAGTTATTTTGTTGCTGGGAAGAACAAGGGACATTGAATATGGTGATAGTAAGGCAATTTTAACCAGTTGTGTGCAGATTTGTGCGACAGTAAGCAGTGGTTATTATTTTGGAGGCTCAGTATGTGTCATGTAACTATGCATTAGCAGACAATACTATGCAAACGAGGTGGAAAATAGTGAATCCCGTTTATCCCCAGGGTGTGGTGCAGATCCCAAGAGTGTATGTGTATAGATAGACGGGTGCAGGACTCGAATATAGGTGAAAGCATGGGGGGGATGTCAGGCATACTGTACGTACATTGGAGCCCTGTGTCTCAGGATTGCTCCTGCCTTAGCACGCCTAAGCTAGGGGTGTGTCTATACCTGCCTAGTGCAATTGGGAGGGACAACAGCAGTAGGAGAGTAGTCAAGATGAACAAGCTGGGCAAACAGGTGATAATTATCACAATCAGCAGATTACAGGCCCAGCCCAGAACACTACAATAAAGTGAGCAAGCACCATACCCATGGGTTTTTTCCACACTGTACACCACCGGTGTATACATGCGTGGAAATTTTACAAAACAATCCAACGAAATGAGAAGGGCTGCAGCAGGCAACATAGACCAACATGTGCAGGAGGCTGAGGGTGGTGAGGATGTGAATGCTGCTGAACAACCCCCAGTGAGGAGACAGGGAAGACTGTACAGACCCAGGGTAACCTACCAGGGGCTACATGAGCTGGAGATAGTGGAGCGCTATGGGGTGGACAGAGATCTCCTACAGCAGATTGTTGAGCTGTGCGGGCCACACCTGACACATCGAACAGGCTGAGGGAAACCCATCCCAGTGGATACCAAGGTATGAGTAGGCCTAGGTATACTAGCCACAGGTACCTCCCAAAGCACAACTGGGGATATCATGGGGATCTCACAGGCATCTGCATCCAGAGTATTCCACCAGTTCCTGGGTGGCATGTCACCACATGCCAGTGAGCACATACATTTCCTCAACACACTTGAGGTGTTGACCAGCAATATGCGTCTCTTCCACCAAATGGCAGACTACCCTGGGGTAGTGGATACTATAGCCTGCATGCATGTATGCATCAAAGCACCACCCGATGAGTGGGGTAAGGCCTACATTAACCACAGGGTCATCCCCTCCATCAACTGCCAGGTCGTATGCGATGCCCAGGGCATTATACTGAATGTGTGTGCTGGCTGCTCTGGAAGCTATGATGATTCCAATATATGGCATCTGATGCAGCTGTACCACACCTTTGCCAATATGGATATCCCCTATGGTCACCTAGTGGGGGATGCTGAGTACCCACTGGAGCCGTGACTGATGACACCCATTAGAAATGCACACACACCTGAACAACTACACCATAATGAGGCACAGGCAAGACATATAATTGAGCATGTGTTTGGGATGCTCAGGTCACAGTTCTGGTGTCTGGACAATCCAGTAGAGCCTTGCAGTATTCACCAGCTACATGCACCCAAATTGTTATGGTATGTGCTATGCTACACAATATGATCCTGCGGAAATAGCTGCAGCAGGAACAGCATGGGGCAGGGCCACACAGCCCCCCACCAATGCCAAGGCCTGTACAGGCACAGAGTGACTCGTAGGAGGAACTACCTGAGCCAGACCCAGTAGGCGGAAGGAGGTGTGCCCAGTATGACCTGGCCTTGGCAAAGAGGCACCGCATAGCATATGCACTGACACAGTAGGTACCCAGGGAATGTCAGCCTCTCTGACCCACACAGACAGTAAAAGGGATGCCAAACATGACACTACTTGAGCTCAGCCATGTATAGGAAGTGCACTGTGTGCATATGACATAGGCAGCCCTCCAGCACCATCCTCAGGTCTGGCACACCCTCAAGGTAAGGTCCACTCACTGAAATGGAGTACCTGTCATACCAGTACAGTAGTAGCAAAAGTGTACAACTGTCAGCTGTGCCCCCCTTCCAACGTACACATGTAACAGTCATGTGCACCCCCCCCCGGTGCTGTGTAGGAATGTGGATATAGTTGGATGTCCCCCCACGCTGTGCAGAAATGTAGCAACAGTCAATGCCACATGACCGATGGATACCCTGCAGACACAGCATGCCACCTGTCAGTGTACAATGCAGAGGTCGGCACCAAAGTACTGACTACCTGGACATGTAACACATGCGATCCAGTTGACCATACTGGGCATGCTCAAATACATGAAGGTATGACAATAATGTCAGTCGACAACATGCAGAACGGTCATACTGGGCATGCTCACACACAAACACAAGACGGCCAGGTCTGCAAACACCAGTGGTCCGGACAAATCTGCCGGTACATTGCTATACTGTTGTATGACTGTGCTGTATGGTATGTGTGTGGTACTGTCTATTGTCTGTATATTTGCCATGGTGTATTGGTAATTCACATTATTTGTGTGCGCAGGGTGTTGCTACCAACACTTGCAAAGGACAGTTCTTTGTTTGCGGCCAGAACAAGGCCATTGGATACGGAGTGAGTAAGGCACATTGCAGCAGTTGGGAGCAGTTGGGAGTGGGTTTGCATGGTGTTAAGCACTGCTGACCTCTGGTTACAGCTTCTTATACTTGTTTAGACTCCACATTTCTTTAACAGTGCAATACTCGCATACTGGTAGCCAAACACGCTTACACCCGCTCGCTCCCTCACTTGCACATGCACCGACATTGGTGCTTGCATTTGTCACTCACACTGGGTGGGTGTGATCCCTTGTGATGCCTATTACATCGGACTACATGATTACAGTATCGGGTATGGCTGACCATTAGGCGACGGCATGGCATTCGACAGTACGGAATCGGTGGCCTGTCCAGTGAGTTAATCATATTATATGCGTGTTCCTCATACAATATGCTCCCATCTCGCTGATACATGGGAACCGATACTCTGCTATGCAGACAAGTAAATTGTTTGGGGAACCACATCCGTCTGCCGGGTCATGCTACCACATACCAATTGTAGGTTTTCCACCTTTTAAATTGGCCGAAGTGAGACTTTAGGATTAACACCTGTCCCACTTTGTGTGGGACAGTCCCTCCTTAGGCGTATGTGTCATGCAAAAATAATCTAGGTATAGCAAATGTCATGATTACAGGACAATATTATATTCTACATTTCTCTAATAGTTGCATGTAACAGTTATTGTATATATGACACTTCTATATGTTATGTGAAGTAGCATAAGCAACTTGACTGCTGCTAGACTAAGCTTTGATTTGTGCTAATACATATAGTTCTGTACTATGCACAGCTGTAGGTATGTTCTGACCTGGTATGTCTGACATTTCTACGGAGCAGGTCCCACTTTGGCCATTTGGAAAGGTGGAAGCCCTATAGGACCTATATGTAGAGATGCCAGATTTGGCAAGGCAACACATACCCACAGCCAGTAGAAAATTGACTACTCCACCGGTTTGCATAAGTAAAGGTTATTCTTGTAGCATTATAGTTGCTAATACTGTTTCCTATTACATCTAGGTGTTTCAGATACAACATAATCGTTTTATGCAACCACTACAGACAATATATCGATTCTTTGCCCGAAATCACAGGCCATGTGCCATAATAACATTCCTTTTGCAGGACACAACTGCCCAGAGGGGAGTGTCCCTCACAAAGGTGAACAGGTGGTAACCCCAACCTATTATGCTATCATCTACCTAAGGTAGTCAGCGGAATATGCACTTTCCGTCACTAGCAGACCTCACATACGAATGGGGGAGAATTAACACTGTATCAGGGACACTACATAACACCCTCAGGGACACATTTAGATGATTGGTTCTATTAACCTGACACATTGACAGTCACAGGACATATGTATTCATTCACATTTGTCGAGGTACATGCTGTTTATGACTCATACATGTTGTCATTAGTTATTATGTGTATTCCACCACCTGTCCACCTAATATCACTAGTTCTGGAAGGGTTTAGTTAGGACTGTGTTAGATTCTGATTCGTAATTATGGACGTCCATGATAATCAGGTACAGGGCACTGATATAGTCCCTATGTGTTCCCCCAATGGTTTACAGACTATCCAGTAGATGTGCTCTTCAGGTTTGGGAGGTATGAGTGTCTGCTGTGCCCACATAGGAATATTAATTACTTCCACGGGGCTGGCCTAATACATCTCTGCCAACCAACACCTGCACACTTAGGCCCATTATTGCATACCCATGATTCCCCTACCTGACACCCCTCTACAGCACTCAAAACTCATACTTACTGTGAGCACAGCTGGGGTATGAACACACCCCTACACACTTGCACAACCTACTGTTCCGTGTACAACTACATCCTGGTCACTTCAATCATTACTGGTTTGTCTACAAGGCAAATTTTTGATGTCCCGCAAGGGACCCCGTGATCCATGTTTAAAGTGTAGACCTTTCAGATCTCTCCCACTGGTAGTTTCCTGCTGGTGGTCTGGAAAGCAGCAGTGTATTTACCTTTATTGTGAGTCAGTATGTCTCATCGGCTTAGCAGGGGGGGTGTGGGAGATAGACATTAGTTGATTGGACCTCCCACTAACATATGCCCAGTCTATATATATATATATATATATATATATATATATATATATATATATATATATATATATATATATATATATATATATATATATATATGTTGTCAGTCATTACGAATATTCCACCACCTGTCAACCTAATATCACTAGCTCTGGAAGGGTTTAGTTAGGACTGTGTTAGATTCTGATTCGTAATCACGGACGTCCATGATAATCGGGTACAGGGCACTGATATAGTCCCTATGTGTTCGCCCAATGGTTTACGGAATATCCAGTAGATGTGCTCTTATGGTTTGGGAGCTATGGGCGTCTGCTATGCCCACATAGGAATATTAATTACTTCCACGGGGCAGGCATAGTACATCTCTGCCAACCAACACCTGCACACTTACACCCATTATTGCATACCCATGATTCCCATACCTGACAGCACTCATGACTCATCCTTACTGTGAGCGCAGCTGGGGTATGAACACACCCCTACACACTGCCCACTCTCCCCGTCTCGGGACACATGTCGTATGTTTTGTCAACCCATGTGTTATCAGACTTGCACAACCTACTGTTCCCTGTACAGCTACATCCTGGTCGCATCAATGATCATAGGTTCAACTACAAGGCAATTTTTGATGTCCTGCAAGGGACTCCGTGATCCATGTTTAAAGTGTAGACCTTGCAGATCTCTCACACTGGTACTTTCCTGCCAGTGATCTGGAAAGCAGTGGTGTATTTACCTTTATTGCGTGTCTGTATGTCTCACCGGCCTAGATGCGGAGGTGTGGGAGGTAAATGTTTGTTTATTGGACCTCCCACTAACATATGCCCAGTCTGAACATATGTTACCCGTAATTGCTGCAACGTAACCTAGTTATGTACATGTGCATATCTACAGTAACATATATATATATATATATATATATATATATATATATATATATATATATTTTTGTGTATATACGTGTATATATCTATATATGTTGTATACATGTATGAACCGTACACATGTATGAACCGGCGCAACCACCCCTGGCACTCCTGGATCCATAATCGCATAGTCATAGTTTCTCCACCCCACCCGTGTTGAGTTTCCATGTGTAACAGCCATTATCCAGCTGATATCGCAGCCATGACACACCTTTACACATTGCACTCTCCAGAGTGTTTGGGGCCCTACACACATTTTGTACCACCTTGTGTATTCACAGAGTGTCCCGCCATTTATATTTGCATATACGTGCCTTTCCTGGTGTTATGGATTACGGCTATTTGCGGGTTACAAGTGTAGGTGGTCACAACATGAACTACATTCCGTCTGTGTGTAATGTAGACGTAGCAGTTCAACAATATTATGCCCACTGGTAGGACCCTGCCTCTGGTGTGAATAGCGGTGCTCTGCTCACTCTTGGGCAGCTTTATCTGACATACGCTGCAAGCACTATATAGTACCTTAGTTTCTCTAGATTCCCTTCACAACCCCTGTGTATGCTTTATTCTTACGGCGTTCATTCTTCAAATATATATATGTGTGTATATATATATATATATATATATATATATATATATATATATATATATATATAGATATATATATTTCATGTCTGTGGATATATATCTATACACACACACACACACACACACACACACACACACACACACACACACACACACACACACACACATATATATGTATAGGTTCATAGGTTCATAGGTTCATACTAGGCTATCTGCCCAAGGGCATTTATAAGCCTAGCCCATAGTTATGTGGCTTTCGCCACCCCTTTAGTTTGAATAAAAACTATGCCTATCATTTTTCTGTGCCTCTGTCAAGCAGTGACACTGAAGTAATCCCTGGGGTATATCTGCGATCTCCCATCCATTGGTCAAGATTCCTCTTGAACAAGACCAGCGAGGTGCTCTGCCTCACATGTACCGGGATTTTGTTCCACAGCATAGGGAGTCTCTGGGTGATGAATCTGTCCCTCCAGCACGTTCTATTTATAACCGTGTCAAGGTTTAAGTCTCCGCCCTTGTGGTTCTGAGGGATCTAGATTTTTGAGGTGAAGCATATTCATCAAATCTGGGTTTGACATGGCCTTATATGTCAGGCACAGGTCACCTCTGAGCAAGCGGTATGAGACTGAATAAAGCTGGAGTTCTTTCAGTCGGGCAGCATAAGACATATTTTTGAGACCCTTTATCCTTTTGGTGAGGAACTTTTGGGGCCTTTCAAGCTGCATCAGTTGTCTGGTCAGATACATTCGAACGGGCATTGTACTCAATCATAGGTCTAATGAGTGATGAGTACAGGGGACGATGACCTCCCTTGATCTAGATGTGAATCCCTTCATGATCAGGTGGGCGATATAGAAGGTTTTCCTAACTACTTTAGCAACATGAGTGTCAAACGAAAGACTACTGTCAACTTGGGTCCCCAGATCCCTGATGACTTTTCTGTGCTCAGTGGATTGTCACCTATATGGTAGCTAGGGGTAACCTTGTTTTTCCCGAAGGGTATGACTATGCATTTTTTGGCGTTTAACTTCAGGCCATGGCTCTGGCACCAGTTATCCGTTTCTGTGAGGCCCTTCTGGAGGATATCTGTGTCAGATGTGTTTTCGACTATGGCGCCCAGTTTGCAGTCATCTGCAAACTTTGTCAGCCATAACCCTCCTGTGTTTGCTTGTACTTCAGAAAAGTAGATGCCGAACAAGAGTGGACCCAGGACTGAGCCCTGTGGGACACCACTTGTGACAGGCTTTGAGTCTGACATGGCTCCAGCAACTCTGACACTATGGGTTCTGTCGCTTAGCCAGTTTGCAACCCATCTTGTGATATATGGGTTTACATTCAAGCTGATGAGTTTTTCGATGATACCTGAGTGGGGTATTGTGTCGAAGGCCTTTGCCAGGTCGAGGTAGGCTGTATGGACTGCCTTTCCCTCATCAATGGCCTTGGTGACTGTCTCGAAAAAGTCAACCAAGTTTAAGAGGCAGGATCTGCCTTTGACAAAGCCAAACTGGGTTGGATCCAAAGTCTGCAAGTTCCCTATGTCTTTATTTATGAGTTCCATTATGATCCTCTCCATGTATATATACATATATATATAAATATATATATATATATATATATATATATATATATATATATATATATATATATATATATAGATAGATATATATGTGTGTGTGTGTGTGTGTGTGTGTGTGTGTGTGTGTGCGTGTGTGTGTGTGTATATATATATATATATATATATATATATATATATATATATATACATATATATGTATATAAGTTACATCTGTACATAAAAATGCTGGGAGCTGCTTACACCCGCGCAGGTGCACTCGCATATGCTTACTGTGAGTTACATATGTTTACTGCCACTTCTTTGTGCTTACATGTACCTTATTCATTATGACAGTACCACTTTGATTGAAGGAATCCGGTTAATGGCCCCATGCGAAACACACGTTCACCTTTACATGTTAAAATGTTGGCTTTACAGCACAGAGACATTCATTCCACAAGAAAATGATATGTGCTATAGTCATACTTGAATGGGGAATGCCTTTACATTAGGCGAATGCTCTAACCACTACACTATTAGTGTTCTGCTTCATTTATATGTATACCCATGGTTCATAGCTACCCTAACATACACCTCAATGCTTCACTTACACAGCAGGCATTCATTCTCCTGCTGGGAAAACCACAGTACTACACATGCGCCATTCCGTATTCCCTACTGTTCTGGACCCGTGCTGCATGTTTACTCACTCCAAGGATATTATGAACTCCAAAGCTTATAGTCCTGGTACATACGTGTGTTTGATTGTCAGGGTGTTCATGTGGTCATCTGGGTTTAGGCTTGTCTGACTGGAGACCGGAACTGCCCTGTACCTGTTTGAAAGTCAGAATTAGCACGTGGATAGAGTAGGTCCAATGTTAACATTCTACCTGTGTTTACAGATGCAGGGGTTTGGACATCTCTGACCAGATTATTATGTTGGCACTACATAATACGGGACTAATTTCAACAGGGACAAGGCAAGGACAAATCAGGGACAATCCCGGACACTTTTGCAATATTAGTACTATTAACTTGAAACGTGTTGACAGATTCAGAGCATATGTATTAGTACTTATTTTCTGAAATTAAAAACGTCTGTTACTCCTAATTATTGTCATTATTCATTCAAGTGTCATTCAACACCTTTCCTCCGAAGGTCACTGGTTTTAGGGGGGATTAAGAGGCTGGCCAGTTATTGTGCGAATGCTCTGACCATTGGTAGGGTTGCCACATTTTCATATGGCCAGGATGGGATATATTTGGGGCACACTAGATTTTTCAGGCCAACACATACCCGTGGTTAGTACAGGGTTTAGAACTTTAATTATTTTCCTAGATGAGAAATTATTATTGTAGCAGTTTAGTTGCTTATTCTGTTTCTTGTAAGATTTATGTATTTTGCATACAGAAATGTCTGTTTTAGGCAACTGTTACATGAAATATGGTACATAGTTATTTCCTACAATCACAGGACATTTGCCATTGTATCATTCTTGGTCAAGACACACCTACCCAAACAGGGACTGTCCCTCACAAAGTGGGACAAGAGGTATCCTGCTTACGTCAGTGCCTTAATCACCCTATATCCAACTGCCACTATGCGAATATGTAAAGTATATTTTCTCGATAATTCATGTGGTGAGCCGTGCATCACAGTCAGGTGTTTAATCTTGGGTAGTAGGTTCTGCATGACCGGCTGGAGGCTGAGCAGTCTCGTGAACCACTACTGCACATACAACTTGTCTCCAGATGTCTACAGGACTGGACATTGTGTCGTGATACCAAGTCTGATGTTTACACAGGATACTTATCCCATGAGGGCTATCCAAAAATTGAGCAAGACAATAACCTTCAATTTTTTTGGATTTACGAAAACGTGATAGGTTTTACATGCAAGGGATACATAGTTTGCAATTCTGGCACTGCCTAGGGTTTGACTGCCTACTAGATATGAGTAGTGGTCACTATGCGCAGATATGGCTGCTCCAAGCTAGCAGCCCGAGTATGGCTGGATTTGGTGGCTGTTCAGGAATGGGGGGGGGGGGTTGTGTGCTGTAGAGGGGATGATGGGTATTCAATTATGCATCCAGGTGTGTTGTAGTTGGATGGCTCAGTTCCAGCCAGACCATTATGTGGGTATGTGCCGGTGATGTTTCTGTACATGTGTATCGCACATTTTAATATTCATATGTTTGTGTGATTGTGTTCTATAGTATGGCCTGTCAGGTTGTATTGCGGATGTGTATGTTTGTTCTTTGTGTTACTTTCTGATTCACCCACTGCTCCCTCATACACCTCCAGTTCATCTATTGTGCATCCAACACAGTCTCCCCTTTGCGAATTATTACATTACCTGTCCCCCCACACCCATATTCCACACACTCCATCCATCCCTTCTCTGGTTGATGGCCCATGGCATGGTCAAGGGAACACATTGCATACACTACATATGTCAGGTACCTGTATGGTTTTGAGGACTACCCTAGCATTTTGCACCTTCCACATGCTGTACATCATGCACATCGGTACACACAAATACTTATCTTTCATGACATGGTAGGTAGACCCGGGTAATACCCGTTCATCTTTGACCCATCCTGACAAGGACGGCTTGAACTGCAAATGGGCAGATTTTGGCTGAATGCTCTGACCATTGGTAGGGTTGCCACCTTTTCATATGGCCAGGATGGGATATATTCTGGACGCACATCAGATTTTACAGGCAAACACATACCCACGGTCAGTACAAAGGCTAGTACTTTTGTTTTATGCCTAAATGTAAGCTTATTGTTGTAGCAGTTTAGATGCTTCTTCTGTTTCGTTTACTTGCTTATTCTATTTCTTGTAACATGTAGGTATGTTACATACAGAAATAAATATTGTATGTGACTATTACATGAGATGTGGGACATAATTATGTCATACGGTCGCAGGATATTTTTACATTTATAAAGGTTTTGGTATGAACACAACTGCCCAGATGGGTACTGTCCCTCACAATGCGGGACAGGTGGTAACCCTGACCATTGGGCTAGACTTAGCTATTGGCGGCACGCTAACATGATGCATTTTGCTTCCACTTGGTATAACTATTAACACTGCATTAGAATGCAGGCACGGGGTTTTAAATGTCATTTGTTCGAGGGATGGGGACTCAATATTCGGCTACATGCATTTGTGTTTGCTTCTTATTTTTGTGTTCGCAAGAACTGTCTTGCATGATTTGCATACGTTTCAGTATCCACGGACACTGACAGGTGTGATTACTATTGGAGGTAGGCTGTAATATTCAGCATTTTAGGTTGTACGTAAACAGCCGACATGTCCACGCCTCCGTGCAGCGCTTCAACACGCCCCATTCACTCGCGCACGTTTCCTATGCACGTGGATGTGGCAGCAGCGCACCTTCATTAATATGCATATGGCGCTACTGCGCCATCTTCATGCCGCACGGTCAGCGCAAGCCTAACGCTGGCCTTGCGCCGAGCTTCATGAATCCCGGGGTATTTGATTTTCTTGCTTCTGCTTTCTTGACTGTTGGCATTAGATGATCCCATGAGATCAGTTCTTCTTCATTTTCAGTAATTCCATATGGCTGATGTTTCCAGTGCTTATCAGTTACCTGTATTTTGTAGTACTTGCACAATTCCCAATGTAACAGACTTGCCACATTATTTGCATCTTTTAATGTAGAGATTCTAAGCCATGAGTATATCATAAACAACAACAAAATGGGCAACCATTTCTTCATCTGTACTGCAGGGCCTACATTTGTATCTACCTCTCACTTCAATGTGTACATAGCCTACTGTCTTGCGTTCATTGTCGAACCTTCATCTTTTAGTTTAAATACACCTCTTCCTAACCATTCATACATAAAATCTTGCTCAAATCCAGTTGTTCTAGCAGTTATCTATATTTGCAACTACATTTGTAATTTTTCTGTTTTTTTTCTTTTAGCCATGCTCTTCAAACATTTTCTTTTTCTTTTTTTTTGACATTTTCTATTGCTACTTGTTTTTTTATCCAGTTCTGATTTGAGTTTTATACCTACTCTTTTCCAAAATGTTTCTACTAGACTGAGCAAATACATCATCTTATACTTTTTTACTTCTTGGTTTGGAACTTTCACTATATTTTGGTCTGATTATGTCAAAAATATGTATTCGCTTCCATGATCGCAGACCTATAAACATAGTCATTACAGGCAGCTGCATGCCTACATTAGATTGAGGAAAATGCATTATATTTTATTTCTCATTCAGTGAACATGACACAGGTTTCTTGTATTCCTGTCCAGCTGATCCACCACTTTTTATGCCACATCAGTCCTGATGAATCTGTAAGTAAGAACAGAAACAGCAAGCTTATATATACCTTGAACTTTATTCCTGGACATCAAGGTAGTTTTCAATATTAGTTTTGTCTTCTAAAATATCTCTTATTACACTTTATTTTTCTTTGCTAGTGCTATTTCATTGATCTTTCATATCTTCCCAGATATTTATATACACATTTTTGTTCAGGTTCTTTTATATAACGTTCCTTTGCTAGGTTGATATTTCATTTTTCCTGCTATAAATGCTGTGCTTGCACATTTATCAAGACCAAATGCCATTCATATATTGCCTCAAAAAGTTTTAAACATTTGTAATTGCATTTTCAGTTGCATGTCCAGCAACTGTAAACTTTTAAACCATACAAGACAAGCTGTAGCCATAGCCTAGCCTGTAACGTTATCAGTGTCATGGGTTAAGGACAAGATTAAACAGCAATGATAAAATGAATTACCTGCTTCAGATTTTTTATCTCTTCGATTGAAACCTGCCCTTTTTCATGGCTCACTTGTAATGTAGCTTGTCACTGTTTTATAGAGAATGAAAAATAAATGATCAATGCATATTATATTTAGCACATCTGTAAGCATTCCATAATCTGTACTTATGGAATGATGTCAGATCCCTTTTTTGTAATCTATCCATGACATGCATAGGTCTGGCCTCTCTTTACAGCTCTCTGTTATTGCTTTGTTTATAAATAGATGATTCATTGTTCGATATTATTTTCTTTTACTATTTATTTGTTCTATTTCTATGGTTGTTTTTATCTAAATGACTATAAATTCTATATATTTTTATATGTAATGTGTATGTCAGAAGGGATGTTATTGGACCATAGTTATTGAGACAGCTTGCAAGTACACTCTAAGGGCGAATATTGTTTTTCCTGTTGTTAAATAGGTTGATGTTAGTTTGTGATGTGCAAATAAATAGTTTTTACTCAAGGATATATCAATGTGGAAAGATGCTAATACATTTAGCCAGCAGATGGTATTGCATCTGGACCTGGAGTTTTCCATTAAGAGGTCTTTCTTAATTTTTTTCTGAATTTATTCAACCAATATATCATTCTATTTTATATTCTGGATGTTATTACCTTTTCCTATTTATTTTACTTCTTCAGGCTATTCAGCATCTTTGTTGTGTTCAAAGGGATCTTCACAAATACTTCTCTGAAATGCAATGATGTCTTCTTTACTTGTAGGTGGTGTTACTGTTATTGCTGTTTTCTTTCCCAGTTCTGTATAAAACGTTCTGGATTTTCAGTGAATTGCTTGTTTTGTGTTTTTCCTTTATATTTTGCTTTCTACTTTTTAGTTTATCGTTAGAAGTTGCTTTTACTGCCTCTATCTCTCTGAGTTTCTGAAACTTTATTCCCTTTTCTATGTACATCTAGCAGTGATACTTCTTGCTTTACTTGTTCTGTAGTTCTCTCACTATCCGATACTTGCTTAGTGACATTCTAGTTGTTTCCTTCCTTTCTTTTGCTATTCTACATTTTGTGGTAGCACTGCATGTGCTATTAGTTTAGCAACACATTAGTATATTCTATTTATTTATACAGCATTTATTTCCACCACACCACACAAATCTGTCTTAATAGTTCTGATAACTGTATTTATCTGTTTTACCAATCTTCTAATACACTGGGGCTTATTTAGTTTTAGTGGTCTCTTTCTTTCATCTGTCTTAGTATGTCTGTTTCTATTAAGTAAACAAGTCTCGCCTTACCTCATTCTCTTCTTAGCTGACAGAATCATTTTTGCTCTCTTTCTCTTTTTTTTTTTCTTCCCCACATTGTCTAATTCTGAAAGGGTTTCCAAGCATGTTCTAAAGTATTACTTTACGGCATATATTTTCTGCAAATGTCCTGCTCTGTCTTGTCCAAGTTTTTGAGGACTGAAAATGGGTCTCTCTTGGCCCAGTCAGAGTTCCTTGGTAAGCAAAAGCAAATAAATACATTTATCACTGCAGTGTATGTTTTATACATCTATAAGCATTACATAGCCTATGAATGTGGAATGCTGATGAATGCTTTGTTTTTTTGTAATATATCTATGCTACATTTAGGTTCCTTCCCATTTGCAGCACATTCTATTCTGGTTTTGTTTTCTAATAAGTGATTGCTGCATGCAGCTTTCTTTCATCATCATTCTGTGCTATTACTATTCTTGATATTTTTTGTGTGTATAAATGATTGGATACTCTGTCTTCATCAGCTCCCTTATTTAACTTGCATATTGCCGAAAGGCAAATTATCAGTCTATAGTTCACAGGATGATTTGCAAGTTCACTTTTAAAGAAGAACATATTTTTTTCCTGTTGTTAACCATGATGGTGTCAGTATGGGATGTGCATGTAAGTAATTCTGGGATATGCATGTAGGTAGTTTTTACTCAAGGATAAATCATTATGCAAAGATGTGAGTACCTTTAGTCAGAAGATGGAGACTGCCCTGGAAATTCAATAAACTCCATTTAGGCTTCTGGTAGCACTACGAGCATCAGCACTAATGACATATTCAGGCTTCTCATCATGTTTACACAAATATGAGCGAGGTTTCATGGCCAGCAACAGTGCAGCCACTAGGAACCTATGCAGAGCAGCATGACCACAGAAACAAGAAGCATTCAAGTTTGCCTACCAGCATACCTGCTCTACAAGATTGCCTGCACAGCCACAATGACTACCAGAGTTGAAAATACTGCAATAACAGCTGTAATAACGCAGTATAGGAAAGTATACTGAGTGCAATGTAGACGACAACAATTATTTGTAGAATGAAATAATGGAGGTGGTAAATGACAAGGGCAAATACAAAGAAATGTACATTGGGCAGGGAAAGTGTGCTGATGAAAATGGGCACAGACTTGAATGATAGGAATGAATAAAGAGGAAGAAGGCATAATAAATATGACAATGTCCAAAAGATAGGATATGCCAATATATGTACACTTCCAAGACAAGTCAGTAGCATAACAGTAAGCACATATGTAGATAGCACAGTACAAACTGCTGTTTACACCTCCTGTGCTGGTATATTATATCAACACACAAGATAGTATATATGTGGTAGACACACAACATTACATGTCAGTGGAGGTGAATGGTTGTAATATATACATTACTGACATGCTCACTGGAGAGAACATTTATCAAAGGCGCTATATCTAATAGGGTGTATGTGCAAACTCTGAAGAGCTGCAAAATTACTTGCTTGAATATGACTGGCATGTCACCATAGCTCTCAGTCAATAAGGGACATATAACAACAGATACCTGGACAAATGTAGAAAGAAACAGGAACAATCATGAACACTTTTTAAATATTATGACCACTAATCTGTGAAATTGACAGAGTATGCGAGTGTAATTTATTATACATGTTCTGCAGAAACAGATGTATACAAATGTAATGATCGTCAGTATTCTGTAAGTGGAAATCACCACCCCTTCCCCAAAAATGACCACTTTTTGGAGGGGTTAAGAGTGACAGTATTAAACCTGGAGTTGAAATCAGGGACAATCCTAGCCAGCTGAGAGGTTTGCATGACACATAAGCCACAATCTCCACCTGCAAGAATCAAACCCATGCCATCAGTGTTGTCACTAAGCTGTGTATTTACTGGGTACAACACAGAAAGACATATCACACAAGCATTTAGTAGAACACCTTGAATGGAAGTCTACACCATCAAATCCTATTGGGTATGCATCCTAAAGAATAGTTCTGTATGGCCTACCAGATGTGTGGGAGCTCACTGTGCCAAATGTCATACAACTGACTAAAGCATCCCTGGCTGATGTAGGTAACAGCCATATGAATAACAACACATACAAGCACCAAACTATTATGAGCAGATTCCCTACAGCTGAGCATTGCATGCATCTGCAACATGTGATAGCAATGGGTATTGTCTGAAACATTTGCAGATGATGTGCGAATTAAGAAATGATCCATTATAATGAATGGTACAGCAGTATGTGAGACTGATTTCAATGCATCAGCTATGCTCATGTACACAGAAAGTACAGTAGTGCAAAGTCAAGTATTAATGATCAAGGAAGCTGTCACTGTGATATTGTACACATACCAAACAATACATGGAGCAACCTCTGTAAGTACATGTTAAACCTCAGCACATGTGCCAAATAATCAAAGTCCCTGTGACATTGCCAGTGAAAATGTTATACTGCCATGAAATCCTGACATTCATCCATATATGTTCACGCAAACTATAAAGTGGTAATACTGATGTGATATAGTGGTACATCCATGAAACAGTACAATCACACTATAGTTATACCTATGCTAGAGATGGACTTCAGGCTGCACATCACCTCCAAATAAAACATTGGGTATGACTCACATGCAACACAGTAGAACTGTTAACACAGTCATACAACTCTACCTATTTCATATATCAGTTGTACATCATATGCCTATATGTTTATCAGTGTAAATGTGTGGGTGAGAGCCCTGACACCATATATGGCCACATTACAAATGAGCTGGGTTTGATTCATGCAGTCACAAATGCTGACAGTCACACAATGCTGCTGGGGAACACCTGTATAATCATTGTGAACAGAAACACAACAGTGCATACAATAAATTCCCAAGGTTGCAAGTGAATCTCAATATGTAATATATTTGTGTGTATATAACAGCATTGCAACATGTGAATGAACCCATGCATATGTACCCATGTAATCAGTTTGAAATAATATTGTATGTCAGATAACATTTCCAGATGTTAGCTATACATATGGACACATGTGCCATACTACATCTGTCATTGTGATGGTTGAATGAGAACTGTGTAGAATGTGGATATACTCCACTACAGGAACACACACCATACTAAGGCAATGATATGTATATATATATATATATATATATATATATATATATATATATATATATATATAGCATCATCCAATGTCAACAATCCTCAGGAGGCATATTACTAGAGCTGTTATGGAAGGAACATGTAACCAAATGGTAGTAGTAGTCATCAATGCAGTAGCTCAAATCACAGACTGGAATACACTGTTGTATGGGTGCAGTACATCCACATCTCCACATATCACATGTGGATGACAACAACCTTGATGTGTGCAGTGTTCAGATGATCATAGGACATTAATAGACTAATAGAGAAAAGCACATGCAATTCTAGCCATTATTATATAATTTAAACCCAAATCACTATAGCTATGTGATGGAAGATAGTAAAGTTACGTGTGTATGTGTGTATGTGTTTGATTGTATTACATATTGCATCTGTCTATATATGACATGCACTGCCCCATGACAAAATTAGCAGTACCACTTCCAGTGGTCTGAAGATGGCTTGCAGAGGATCATGGAGGGGTTCTGCTTCACAGTGTGTATGTATGCATCTTTGAGATGATGGCATCCTCAGTGTTCCATGGAAAGGATGTTATGTGGACAGAGGGAAACAGGGGATGTTGCATTCATGAGGCTATGTTAAAGAGTCTCCTGAGTGGGAGTCAAATGAAAAGAGTTTCAAAACTTCATACAATGACCGTGATATACCACCAACCACACAAGTTGTCTGTCAGATTGGAACACCACACCTGTGTAGGTATAAAAGATGGATTCCTTGTAATGTAAGACTAACATCACCAGAGATGTCTGAGTTTGACGGTGTCAGAGTACACATTATACATGATGACATCATCAGTGTATGCTAAGATGAGGATGTTGGGAGGGCTGTACACCTGTTCACAAAGTGCATCGACAAAAAGCTGATTTGTGCAGATGATGAAAAAGTACTAGTGCATGCATGATTCAAATTTCAGGAATTTAATTTGGACTTGTGAAGCAGCTGTGTCCAGTGGTGCTCATTGACAAACTGTACACAAATAGGGACATACAGGGACATAGGGACATACAGTAGCTGACCTGATTGAGGTTAACTGCAAAATACATCTGCTTGTTGTGAATGTGTCAGGCTTGCAAGACATGTTACGGGAGAAATTGCGGGCAGCTAGTATGATATACATATACATTTCTGTAGTCTATCTTTGTAATGTATTGGCCAAAGTTTTATGCCATAAAAAACTGTTGGCCTGCCTTCTCCATTTACATGACATTAAACGCAGAACAAACTTGGTCCTCTGCTTAAGTAAAACATTGAAAAGTTTAATGTAGTATACCTTCTTTTGTGTATTCAGGCTCAGCAGTGATGCATGACTGTCAGCACTCTGAACAGTACTTGGTGTGGAAAATACAGTGCTGCATAGCATTTTCTGTGGCACAGTGCATAAGAGCAGTGTTTCTTGTCACAGCACAAATGAGACAAATTCAAAGCTACCTGATTCTTTTTTTTTTTTTTACAAATGGTGGTATGGTGTCATTAGGTAAGTAAATGTGATCAGGACTACAAATGTGACAATCAATGCCTACACTAAACTATGTGTCTTTTCTAAACTGTATCAGTAATACACTTACACAACTTACACTACACAACTTACCTGGTGCTTTTTAGTGTTTACCCCTCAGGAAGCCTTTCTTCTTTTTTCTCCTGTCTCATCTAACCTTCTCCACTCATAATTTACCTTTTCTTGCCTGTAGCTACCTGTATTACTGATTGTTTCCTTGCTAACTTTCTCTGTCTTGTCTCTACCCGCTCCGTTCACCCTGCGGGCTCACTCCGCTCCCCTACCCTACCCCCAAATTCCACCCACCTCCAGTACATCTACATACATACCTACCTAACCACACCTCTCTCCTGTTCCTCCAATTACAACCCAACAGCAACTATCCAATCCCCTCTCTCTTCACCCAATACTTCTTTCCTTAACCACACCCTTTCGCATATACCACTTAACTAGTCTAACAATACCACACCCACAACACTTGTACTAGTAACTATAATTAATATCAACCTTTAAAATGTTTAAACTTCCCACCCTAGTACTCAAACATACCATAATCATGTTCTCTCTTGCTCTCACTCTATTATTAGCACACCTTACTACCTCCTATGAACAACCACTACTCTCACACCTTAACACACCACACAAACAAACTTCCTCCTTAATTCCTATCTACCCCAACCATCACATCAACATAACTTCAATACCTAGCTATCTATTACCCAAATATCATAGAATTACCCACATTAAACATGTATACCCTAATCCCATAAGGATACTCCTTCCACATAGTAAATATACAAACACTACTTACCTAACCCTACTCCTCTTACTTAATAATGGAGATATTCACCCAAACCCAGGTCCAACTGACTCCTCCTTAAATCAATCCAGTAAACTAAACCCCGTTGTTAACCCACAGCTTAAACAATCCAAAAACTCACTCTCAGTAGCCAACCTTAACATATGTAGTATTAATAATAAAACAACTCAACTACATGCTCTCTTACAGCTGTACTCCTTTGATATTATTTGTCTAACAGAAACCTGGTTAAAACCCTCAACAAAAGACAGTGAAATCTTTCCTCCTGACTATAACATCTTACGTCTCGACAGAGAATCTAAAAAAGGTGGAGGTATTGCCATATTATTTAAATCCAGCCTTCAAATAACCACATACCACCAAAAACCTCCCCAGGACTCAAATGCTGAACTTCTTATTACCAAACTAGATATAAACCCAGTCAAATCAATCTATATTATCTGCATTTATGTTCCCCCAGGTAATAACATTTCCACCATAGAAAAGATCCTATGTTGGCTATCACTAAACTTACCCCAAGAGATAATCATCTTAGGTGATGTAAACATCGATTGGGAATCTTGTAACAACAAACAACCCACTAGCCATATTAACCTTTATGGATTTTCTCAGACCATCACCTCCCCCACTAGAATAAATAAAGTTAACAAAAAAGAAAGTACCATAAACTGGATACTCACCAACAACCAACCCCATACTTATAAAACAGGAACCTTCCCTGATGATATAAGTGATCACTTACTAAACTACATCATCAGGCTTAAAACCAACCCTCCTACCCAAATCATAACCAGAACAATCGGATCCAAAAAAAATTTCAACTTGGAGCTATTTCAAACTGAACTGGAAGCATGCAACTGGACACCCTTAAAACATCTTCCACTAGATGAAGCTGTTGATTTCTTTATTGCTAAGTTTCTAACTATCCTCAATTACCATGCCCCCACACACTCCATTAGAATCAAAACTAAACCTGCCCCCTGGCTATCAATAGAAACCAAACAAAAAATCATTGTCAGGAATAAAGCTGGAACAAATCTCGCTTAACTAAAAACACAGCAGACTACCAAATCTTTAAGCAACTAAGAAATGAGACCAAAAAAGTAATAATGAACGATAAAAAAAATTACTACCTGAAACCTCAACATTCTCGCCAAAACAACCCACAAAAATTCTGGGCAACCATAAATCAATTACTACAGCCAAGTAAACCTGTCACACCCAACCCACAAGGCTCTGACATAAATAACCCCAACCAAACAACAAATTCCTTTAATTCCTTCTTCATCAAAACTATTCAAACCTTAGCAAGTCAACTTCCTATCAAAAACACACACATGTCTAACAGCAACCTAAACCCACCCCCACCTTTTCACTTCCAACCAGTCCCAACAACTTATATTCTCTCCCTTCTAAAAAAACTCAAACCATGTACTCCCTCTGCTGACCTATTACCCGTAGAGTACTTGCAATTAGCAGCTAAAGCAATAGCCTTCCCAATTTCAATTCTGATTAATAGAACCATCACTGAAGGATATGTCCCTAAACTTTGGAAAATCTCCCACATTATCTCGCTTCATAAGGGTGGAAATTCTACTGAAATCTCTAATTACCGCCCCATAGCCCTTCTTTCGCCCTTATCTAAGATCATGGAAAGGTGTATCCACAAACAACTGCTTCAACACCTTCTCCATAATAACCTACTCTCTAACACCCAACACGGTTTCAGACCACTCCACAGTACCACCACTGCCCTCCTCTCCTTTACAGACACAATCAACAAAAATCGCAACAATAACACCCTCTCCTCAGCACTTTTCTTAGATCTATCCAAAGCCTTTGACATGGTCAACCACCAAATACTCATTCACATTCTTCAATCCACATCAATTGATACCCAATCTATTAACTGGTTTAAGTCCTACTTAAATAACAGACATCAAGCAGTACTCTGGAACTCCACTCTATCCTCCCAGCTACCTGTCAACATTGGTGTCCCACAAGGGTCTATACTAGGTCCTCTCCTATTTTCTTTATTTATCAATGACCTACACCATGTGGCTCCCCAAGCTACATGTATACAGTATGCAGACGATTCAACGCTTATCTGTTCAGCCACATCTGTATCACACCTTCACTCCCTCACACAACACATATTTAACTCTGTAGAAGAATGGTTTTCCCAGCATTGTCTACTACTCAACCCTAAAAAAACGAAACTGCTCCTCTTTACACCTTCGAGCAAATCTCTCCTCATTGATTTTACTATAACATCAACAAATGGCACACCTATATCACAAGAGTCTACTACCAAACTACTAGGCATTACCATTGACAACAACCTTAACTTCGATGCCCATATTAACAATACACTAAAAACCATTAACAAAAAAAATAGGCTCTCTTTACAGAATCAAACCTTTCCTCACTCCAGAATCTAGAACAACTATAGCCCACTCCCACCTTATCTCACCCCTTCTCTATGCCTCCCCCATTTTTACCAAATTATCAAAAAAAAATCTGTCAAAACTAGAAAACTCCTACCACAACATAGCCAGATTTGCCACAGGAAACCCTTACAGAACCCACCACTGTACTAATTTAAAACAACTAGGCTGGCTGGAATATCAACAGCAACTAAAAATTAACCAGCTTAGCATAGCCCATCAAATTCTTTATCAACCTGACAAAACCCCTATATTATCCAGTCTGATCCACCCATACCACAACCTAAAGTCCCTGAGATCTGCACACAAACTTATTATAGACACTGTCAAGTCAAACAACAAGGCTGGAGACTCTCTTTTCTCAAACACTGTTGGAAAAGATTGGAACCTGCTTCCCTCTGAACTTTCATCTATTCCCTCAAAGTCTCCCTTTAAAAAGAAACTCAAGCTTTACCTCAAAACACAATGGCTGTGCCCCTGTACTAATCCTGACTAACTTTACTTCTTGTCAGCTGACTTATTTCACCCCTAAGTTCACTTTCTTTTCATCTATTTTTCCTTTATCCCTCTCTCTGTACATGTTTATTGTATACTTCATGTATGTTATGTTCTACAATACTTTGCTCACTCCATCACTTTTGTACCACTTGTTTATTTTTTCAAAAATGTTTTTTATCCTACTATTATGTTATTATATTTGCATGTAGTTCTTAATAGTTTTTACTTAGTATAATTAAAATTATATAAGCGGAGCTTATCTCCCCGGGCCTCTACTGAAAATGGACATATATCCAGCTAGACTAGCCTGGTCAACAAATGTAAAATAAAATAAAAAATAAAATAATACCTATCTCATTACACTTGTGCAACTAGTAAATGTTTTGCAAGCCTCAGTGCAAGTCACTATTTAATTGTGTGCACACCTTTCCACAAATGGCAAGGGGTCATTCATTTTCTGAAATGATTATTATGACTCAGCAGATATGCTGATTATATGTGTAGGGCCAGATATCCTGCTTCTTCAGAGTAAGGAGAGTTTAAACATCATATTAGGTGAACATTTCATCTATCATTATACTACAGATGCTGCAGTATATTCTGATGAGAAATAGGAGGTGATGAGAGACACAGGGCTTTAGAGGATATAGCAGGTACTGACCTGGCACATTCATGATCATCCTACTGTTGTCGTGGTATGACATGTCTGTTCTCAATCAGCCTATGTCCTGCTCTGTAGCATAAATTGCAAAATTGCATGAGATAAGGCTGCAGGAGATAATAACTAATGTGTCTATATACATCTGTCGAAGAAGATGTGGAACATCTGAACTATAATGGTACCATGTGGGAATTGATTTTTGACAGTTATATCAACTGTGGCCCACCTTACAGTTTACTTGATAGGCAGAAGTAAAATACTTTTCTAAGAGAAGGTGCAGACAGATGAATAGGTAACATATATATTTATATATATATATATATATATATATATATATATATATATATAGGAAAGAGATCTCTGAAACCAGTCCTTTAGTGCATCTCCTACTTGTGGGTTATAAGCCTTAACAAGATGCAAATGTACGTTTATACATCTGATCATCACCCGAACATGATGCAAAGGGAATCCTACAGCAGATTTAAAACCTTAAACACAAGGTAACATGCTAGTATCGTCCATCATCAGAGTCATGACAGAATGCAGAAACTATGAGATGACATGTATGTCCATCCACTTAATAATTACACACTTGTAAAGACGAGTGGGAGTGAAGGGGTGAACATAAGGTGAGATGGACATACACATAGCAATGTTTGTTGTAAGAGAACATGCATGGACATGTTTTTGGTGTGTTCCCATTATTAACCTACCATGCCCTGTAGCATGAAGTGACTGACATAAGAGTAAAGAAAATTATTGACTTTAACAATTGGCTTAGTTTCTGGTGTCTTTCCAAGGGGATCCAGTACCTGACAGCCTGGAATGACATGAGTGACAAACCCCGATGCTTTGCCAGAGATGGCCTGCATCTGTCTCCCTTGGGCTTTAGGCTCCTGGCAAAGGCTCTTGCCTCCCCCATAGTGCCTTTTTAGGCAATGCCATGAGGTTAAAACTAACAACATGAAAATTTCATCAAATTGAAAATTAAGGGTCATACTGCTAAACACAAGGAGTCTAATCATGAAACTGCACTAATTGCAAGCATTCTTAACCCTGGAAGATGCTGACATTTGTGCAGTCACAGAAACCTGGTTCAAAGCTGTGGAGAGCACTCCAGCCATACCAGGTTACTCATCCTATTATATATTCAGACCCCAAACCATGGGTAGCAAAGCAAAAGGAGGTGGAGTTGCAATATATATATAAAAGACATACACACCTCCAGGCTGGTCAAACAGTATGATGCAAAGGAAACACTCCAGGTGCAGTTAACAATTGACAAGAGCCCTATTCAAATCATAGCTAGCCCACCGCATCTATGTGGACCTCTTTGAATATATGAAGATCCAACCCTTTACCCTGATCCTGGGTGACTTTAACTATCCAAAAATAGATTGAAAGAAATACTCATACCAAAACACAAATGCCCAGAGATTCCTGGATTTCGTCAATGCAAATGCCTTGGACCAGTTGGTCGACACTCCCACAAGAGGTAAAAAAATCTTGGACTTGGTATTAACCAACATGAGAAACCACTGCAGCATCCCTACAGTGTCATCATCGTTGGTAAGATCTGAACACAAAGCGGTCACTTTCAAAGTCACCATCTCCCTGCCCTTCCCCAGCTAGGGTCAAACAAAAAACATCTCCAACGCTGATTATAACCTCCTGAGGCAAGGTATAAACAGCTTCATAGTCTCCTCCCCCTCCATAGGAACTGGCACATATTTTCAATCCTACACCAAAGTACTATATATGCATTTACATAGCTGCATGGAATCAGGACTACCCAACAGGATGAAATCATCCTCCTCAAGGTAGAGTAAACCTGTCTGGTGTTCATCTGCAATAACTAAATTCTATAACAGGGAAAAAATACTGTCTAAGACCAAGAAGGAGCTGGTGCCTAGTAGGAGGCAATCTCTCCTTAGCCTGAACAAGCAAATACGAGCACTAGTGAAATCCTCCAAAGCAAACTTTGTCCAATTTGGCCACATCTACTAAAGCCAATCATAATGCCTTCTTAATATATGTCTGCAATCTCAAGGGAGGCACCCAGATCTGCTCAGAACTGGTGGCCAAGGACACCACATACATAAACACTGTAGATATAGCCAACCTGCTGGCAGACAGGTTCAGTGAAAACTTCATTCCTCTATCCCCCCATCAGTAAAGCAGTACATACCCAGTAACTGCCCCCCCCCAGCTTATCTCTAGGGAGCAAGTCACCATTGCCCTCACAAAGGCAAAATATACAGCATCCATGGGACCTGATAACATCCCAGGCTCCATACTACACAAACTCAGGCAGGAACTTGCAAGACCATTAGGCACCCTATTCAACCAACGCCTGAGCACTGGCTTTATCCCAGCTGAGTAGAGGACAGCCACTGTCATCTCTTTTTACAAAGGTGAAGTGTCCACCAATCCAGGAAATTATAGACTCATCAGCCTAACTAACCTGATCTGCAAGGCCATGGAACGGGTTATCATGGACCTCATTAACAAAGACATTGGCAACCTCCAGACACTCAGTCCCACACAGTTTGGTTTCAATAAGGGGAGGTCAGACCTGTTAAATTTGGTCAACCTCTTTGAGACAGTCACCAAGACCATAGACCAGGAGAAGACAGTGCACTCCCCCTACCTTGATCTGGCCAAAGCCTTTGATGCTATTCCCCAGTCAGGTATAAGAGATAAACTCTCTCAACTTGGCATAAATCACCAGATTACCAGATGGGTAGCAAACTGGTTCACTGATAGAACCCACCTAGTCAAAATAGGGGAAGCCACCTCAAGCAGTAGACGCTTAATGTGTGGTGTACCCCAGGGATCGGTCTTGGGGCCTCTGCTAATTGGGATATACTTTTCTGAGGTACAGGCCAAAACCAGTGGGCTATGGCTGACCAAGTTTGCAGATGACTGCAATCTGGGTACTGTCATCAATTCCCCTAGCGATGTGGAGATCCTCTAAGGGGGTCTCATCCAAACAAATGACTAGTGCCAGAAACATGACCTCAAACTGAATGCCAAAAAATGCATCATCAGCCCCTTTGGGGATAGGGATGTCGCCACAGATTAGCACATTGATAATAAGGTCCTAAGCTTGCAATCAGTCAAGAGGGACTTAGGCACCCAGGTTGATAGCAAACTGACTTTTGGCCACCATCCTCCGTTGTATAGAAAGCTTTCTATATGGTCCACCTCATTAGTAAGGGTATCTCATCCAGGGACAAGGTGGTCATAACATACCTGCATTTTTCCCATTTAAGACCCATTACTGAGTACAATGCCCCTTTCAGCGTGTACCTCAAAAAGCACATGCAGCAGCTGGAGAGATCACCGAGGTTTCTCACCAGGAGAATCCAAGGCCTCAAACATCTACCCTACACAGATAGGCTAAAGGCCCTGTCCTTCTACTCAGTCTCCTACAGACTCCTCAGAGGCAACCTCTGCCTGGCATGCAAAACAATCTCAGACCCCACCTTGATCAGACTACTGCATATCTGTAAGTCAAGCTGTACTCAAGTAACCTGCACCATGGCCTTAAGCTCAATGCCAATAAGTGCAGTGTCATCCCCTTTGGTAAAAACTCTGTACCCATGAACTACCACATAGGCAGCAATCTACTTAACACTGAATGCTTGATAGAAGACCATGGGACCCAGGTGGACAGTAGTCTCTCCTTTGATAGTTACATCGCCACAGTAGTTAGGAAGTCTTCTAAGTGGTACACCTCATCATAAAAAGGAATCATCCAGGAAAAAAAAGGTCATTGTCCCTCTCTACTCATCACTCATTAGATCCATTATAGAGTACAACACCCCTTTTGGAATGTACCTCACAAGACATCTGCAGCAGCTGTAAAGGCCACAGAACTACCTCACAAAAAGGATAACTTGCCTCAAACAAATGTCCTACACTGACCGCCTCAAAAAACTCCAGCTTTACTCCGTAGCATATCGCCTACTCCGAGGTGATCTCTGCCTAACATATAAAGCTATGTCAAACCTAGAGCTGTTGGACATGCTGCACCTAAAGAAATCCCAATCCCTCCAAGCTACACGCTCTAGGGAACTAAACCTTGTCACCACAATAAACAGGAAATGCTGGAGGGATAGATTCCTGTCCCAGAGACTTCCTATACTCTGGAACAAGCTACCCATCTATGTCAAGCAAAGTTCTTCATTAACACTCTTCAAGAAAAATCTTGATGAGTGGATGGGAAATAGGAAATACACCCCAGGGATCACTTCTGTGTCTCTGCTGGATAGTGGCACAGGAAAATAACTTTCTTGGGTAGGGTAAGCTATAGTACCTTGCTGGCTAGGCTTACGTAGGCCCTTGGGCCGATAGCCTAGTACCTACCTATGAACCTATGACCTCAACCTGGTCTGTGACATCAATAGGACTTGTTGGCAGGACAGATTTGTGTCCCTGAGACTCCCACTTTTGTGGAATAGACTCCTTCCCCACATCAAGCAGAGTACCTCATTAACTCTTTTTAAATGCAACCTGGATAACTGGATGGGGAACAGAAAATACACCCTTGGAATTCCACCTGTGTCCCTGCTGGACAGTGGCATAGGGTGCTGACTTGTTGGAACATGGGCTAAATTATTGGCTAAGCTTGTAAGAGCCTCAGGGCCAATAGCCTAGTAATTTCCTAGGATCCTATGATCCTATAAAGAAGGATTAGGAGTGGGACAACAGGCTTATTTCAAGCAGAGCAGGCTTGGATAAATAACTTATGGGGACAAATTATCTTTTTGTGGGGATGGATGTCACTTCAAATACTCTTTTTCGGACAGTATTCAATATATCTCCATGAGAACTTATAACTATGGAAAATGTTAAGATGTGAGTGATTAAACATATCATAGACATATAGCATCAATCAAAGAAATGATGTGAGATGCATCCGGAATCAAACCCTTGTGCTACATGCAAAAAAAAAAAAAAAAAAAAAAAAGAAACTACAGTCTAAAGAACTGTCAGAGTAACTGTTTCAAAGTAGTGCCTTTACTCTGTTTTAACTCTGTATAGTGCAGCAAGCTTAAGCAATATTGCGCGGAGATAACTGGGCTAGTCCTCTCACTCAGAATTATCATCACTGTCCCCTTCTTTTCTTGCCTGTGAGACTACTTGAAATGGGAGTCAGTTTTCAATTTTAATAAGCAACATCTTCAAGTGGCTGATGTGGGCACCAAGGCCAGTCTCTGTTATATCATGGACCATTCCTTGCAGCTTCTGGCAGGTGACATAATCACTGCCTTCACTGGCACTTCTGGAGGGAACCACTGTTCCACCACATGGGGCAATGTTACCTGATGAAGATGGACCAGTTAGGGCAGGGTTTGTGGAGGCAGTACCACCAGATTGGGTCACAGAGGTGATGCATGTTACTTCAGCACCTGGTGCAGTGTTGTCAGGATGAGCTACAGTGGTTGTCCCAACTTCCTGTGATGAAAAACATTTGTTTTGTTGATAGAAAGATATGATATTAGAATAGTGTGCTTCTAGGTAACACAACCAAAAAAAAGAGAGGGAGAGAGAGAGGGGAAGAGAGAGAGAGAGATAAGAGGTGGAGTGAAACAAAAAAGAGATGATTAGAACCATGATATGTCACATTCATGTTTATTACAATAAATATCCTTTTATTATTATAGTAGCTATAGAGTTTCATAATTCCAATAAGGATTGTGAATTGTTACAAGTAATCCTTGGAACATGCACATATTCCATGTATGCTTTTAAAGGGGTCTATATTAGAACATCGAAGTTTTAAAACATCAAATGTTCTAATATCGACCCCAAAACAGCAAACGCTAAAAATAGCAAAACTGCAGAACACCATTTTTTTCCTAGGGAAAGAATTCAGTTGACTGTTTCTGTGGCTTCACTATTTTCAGCACTGTGGTGGAAAGTTAAAGGTCGGGGTTCAGGTAAGTGTGTGATTGTGTGGACGTTAGGCTTAGGGCACGGGTTAGGTGAGTTAGGGTTAGGGTGCAGGTGAGGTGAGTGTGCGATAGTGACAGACATTAAGGTTAGGGCAGGGTAGGTGAGTTAGGGTTAGGGCGTGGGTCAGGTGAGTGTGCAATAGTGATGGACCTTAGGGTTAGTGTTTGGGTTAAGGTTAGTGGATAGATAGTAGTGTATGCACAGTTTAGTGTAGGGTAGATGTAGGAGTTTAAGTGTATGTGTGTGGATTGCTGTTATTTTGGTGTGCTTGTGTTGTCTGTGTGTTTCTCGGAACAGCAAATTTTTCCCAGGGAAAAAAAATTGCTGTTCCTGGTGTTTGAGATTTTAAGCTTTCACTTAAAAGTGGTCGATGAATTAGTGTTTGCTTTTCTAAGCTTTTGCTAATTCAATATAGACCCCTTTTAAAGATACTACAGAATTACCCATTCTAAAGACATAAACCTTGCCTGTGATATAAATAGAACCTGCTGGAGAGACAGGCATGTATATCAGAGACTACCCTGCCTCTGGAACAGGCTTCACAAACATCAGCATCTGGGACTCTATGCCAATTCCTGAAAGCTATGCTTCAGCATTCCAGTGACTACGTATATATCCCCCATACCCTCGAGGACAGAGCTAGAACTATGTAGGAGTTCTACCTCATAGCACACTTCCCTGAAGTCTTGGGTGCAACAGAGTGCACCCACTTTGAGATCAAAGCACCACCCAAGGAACAGGGAAGGGTTTACAGCAACAGAAAGGGGTTCCACTCCATTAACTGCCAGGTTGTGTGGAATGCTAGGCAAATCATCCTGAATGCATGTGCTGGCAACCCCAGACGTTGCCACAACTCCCATATCTGGCACACCTTATAGCTGTACCAGAGGTTTTCTGGGGTAATGTCCCAAAAGGCCATTTACTGAGGGATGCAGGGTATATACTTGAACCATGGCTAATGACATCCATCAGAAATGCACACACACCCAAGGAGATACATTATAATGAGGCACATGTTCAAACAAGAACAATTATGGAGCATGTGTCTGGGTTGTTGGAGTTATGGTTTTGGTGCCTAGATACATTGGTGAGGTTCTGCAGTACAATCCCAGTACTTGTGCCAAAATTATTATAGTCTGTGATATCGTACACAATATAATCCTGTAAAAACAGCTGCAGCAGAAACACCAAGGGTTAGGAGCAAATGTTTCACTACCACTGGGACAGTCACCACATCCACATGCAGGTTTGGAGTTAGAGGGGGACCCCCAGCTGCTGTGGGTGGAAGTAGACATAGAAATGCAAAATATGTCCTCACTCTGGCCAAGAGACAATGGATAGGTGCTCACCATTTAAGGGATACACTTTTCATTTTATGCACATACATAGAATAAAATTGATGCCAGGCAATGCTCACTACCTTTACTTACCCATGTAATGGCTGTGTACTACTAGCATCAGACAGAGTCAGCCATCATCATCAACATCATCATCATCAGTTTCCCTTTTCCCATTTTTTTTCTACATGGGGTTGGGGTATCGTGTTAACTGTTGCCAACTCTCTCAATTCAGTGTCACACTCTTGCCTTCTTCAACACTCATGCCTGACTGTCACAGATCTTTCACACAATCCATCCACCTCTTTGCTGGACACCCTTGCTTCCCCTTGCCTTCTTCCTGTCTGTCTTAAATCTTTCTCACCAGATTGTCTTCTGCTTTTCTACACGTGCCCAAACCACCATAATCTGTTCTCTGATCTTTTCTACAATTGGCGCTACTTTGGCTTCTGCTCTTATGTCCTCATTTCTTCATCTGTCTCACAGTGTGCATCCTACCACCTTTCTGAGGCACTTTATTTCCATCACTTCTTGCTTCTTCAACTGCCCTTCCTTTACTGCCCAGGTTTCTGTACCATACAGTAGTACTGGTCACACCACTGTGTTGTACACCTTACTTTTCAGCTTCTTTGGTATTCTTCTGTCATAGACTACACATGATACTCTATGCTAGTTGGCTGCAGCCCCTCTGATTCTAGATTTGACCTCTTCATTAAGACTACCCTTCTCCTCACCCACCACTCCCAGATACTTGAAGCTGTTTACCTGTTCCACTATCTTCCCTTCTATCTCTGTTCTCAGCTTCTTCTGATTTACCCAATTTGCTGCCATTACCTACATCTTAGCTGTGCTTAGTTTCATCCCATGTGCTTTCAGATTTGCATTCCATTCTCCTATCCTTTGCTAAAGTTCTAGCTCAGAGTCTGCTTGTACTGCCACATCATCTGCATACAGCAGCTTTGTTGGTTTGTCCCCTCCAAACTGTTTGAACAGCAGTGGGCTCAGAGCTGAACACTGGTGTACACCCGCTCCCACTGGGAACCACTCTGTGAGACCAAACACTGTTCGTACTTGAGTCACTGGGTCCTTGTACATAGCCTTCACTAATTCTACCAATGTTTCTGGGACTTCAAACTGGCACAGTACTGCCCAGATCAGCTTTCTTGAGACCTTGTCATATGCTTTCTCCAAGTCTAGGAATGCCCAGTTGGACTCTCTCCTCATTTCTAGCTTCTTCTCAAGTATCTGTCTCAATGCAAACATCGAGTCAATTGTGCTGCATCCTGATCTGAATCTGAACTGCTCATCTCCCATCTTACATTCTACTACTCTGCGTATCCATTTATCAATCACCCTCTCTAGAACTTTTGTACAATGTGGTAGGAGTTTGATGCCTCTGTACTGCCTACAGTTTTGGATGTCCCTTTTGTTCTTGTACATTGGCATGAGTATGCTTATTCTCCAGTCATCTGGGATATGCCATTCTTTCCACATTGCTATTAGTACCCTCAGGAGCCATTTCTTCCCTATCTCACCCAGCATCTTTATCATATCTGCTGTGACTTCTTCTAAGCCTGCTGCTTTCCCTGACTTCATCTTCCTTAGTGCTGTTCTTACTTCTTCTAAGGTAGGCTCCTCTTCTCTCATCATAGGCTATTTCTGGGGCATACAGCTTCTTTGGTGTATTTTTCTTCATTCAAAAGCTGCTGGAAATACTCCTTCCATCTGCCTTTGATGTCCTGTGGACTGGTGATCAGGTTGTTGCTGACATCCCTTATGAAGGGTGTCTGACTATCTTCTTTACCTTTCTGTCTTTGCATTGCAACCTTACATGGATTCTTTCTGCCCTTACTGAGTCACTTTCCAGAAGTTGGTAGAGTGCCTCCAATGCCCTATTCTTTGCTATTGCAACTTATTTCTTAGCTTCCTTGTTAGCCAACCAGTAGTCTTTCCTAGCCTGGTCAGTCTTTTCTATCTCCCACTGCTTCCTGCACTCCTTCTTTCTTTTGATGACTTCCGGGACTTCTGCATTCCACCGCCAGCTTTCCTTATGTACCTTATTTCCATACATGGCTCAGCCACATATATTTTTTGTAGTCCTAACACATGCTGTTTTTAGGTGCTGCCACTCTTCTTCACCTCCACATATTTCCTCCTCTTCTTGGAGTGCTAGGGCCATGAGTAATTCATTGAACTGCTGTACTTTATTTCAGAGTCAGCCCTGAATGACAAAAGATGTAAATGTAGGACTATCAAGGTATGTGTTGAACCTTTAATAGAAAAATAAATGTGTAAGAACTTGAATGAATGGCAGATCCCTGCATACTGTTACTTGTAAATGTACCCAAGAATAATGTATGTGAGTTGTCCAGCAATGGCAACAATATCTGGTATGACTCACATCTTTAATATATACTTATGCACTATACCAAATAACCTGCCCCATGCAACTAAAATACTCACCATAGAAAAAACCTGGTTACCTTTCAGTGTGCATTCAGTCCTCTAAGCATCTTGAATATGCAAATAAAGTGTGAACTCATTAGAGTTGCTGAATGCCAAACTTCTGACTTTGTGTAGTAGATGTAAACATAGTGTAGACTCTACACCATTAAGTGATAAAGGCTTGCCAATGTGAATGATTATTCTGACTGAAGCAAAACACAATAATACACAGATGTATCTGGGTGTGTGTCATTGTGCATATACTTACAATTTGTGGAACTAACTGCACCGAGCTATTAAACAAAACCAAACACTCCACATCTATATTTCCTTGGCATAATAGCCCAGTTTCCAGCCTTTGCTGAAAACTGTTGTTCATTGTCATGTATTTATATCACACCTTGAAAGAAAAATGAGAGAATATACACTAGAAATTGCATGTGTGATAGCAAATCAGAGATAAGGGAAGGATATCCAGAATCCAAAGAGAAGGCAGAGGTGCAGTTTTGCAAACATATCCATTTACTATGTTATCTACACATTTGCAGTCAGCTGAGACCATCTAACTGTATGAAGTGTTTAATAGTGAATATAAAATGTAATTTGCTTGTATGCACATGATCTGATTCATATTTCAAAGCTGTGGTGGTGGCAGAGAGAGATAAACCACTACAACTGTGTTGTGTAAGTGCAGTAGCCTGATGGTTTAAATGCTGAGATGTCAAATTGTTTAACCTTTGTTTCCCTTTTTCATCTTCTTTTTCTTTACCATGTGCACAGGACATGGTATAGCAAAAACATGGTTCACAGCTTAATGAAAAAGTGAACGATTTATTTTCAGTCACCATGTAAAGCACAAACACACTTAGTGGCATTGTGCAGCAGTCAGAAACATGGATGGTAATGACTGTAAAAATTGCATTTTCTACCAAATTGTCTCTGTGGCACAAGGTGTAAATATGTTGAAATAAAAAGGAGAGAACATTGATAAAGCATAGTTTGAGTTCCATAGTAGATGTTTTTACTGACGAGGGATCGTAATACGCATTTACACAAGTAATATATGTTTGGTATTGCCTTTTTCATTTGCATGTTGCTTACCTGTGGGCAAACAGGATTCACTATAAGAAGAGGATTAGACTATATGAAGAGAGACATCATGGAGCTCTTGGAATATGCATTTCAGGCTGGTATAAGCCTAGCATTAAGAAGCATTTTAACTTTTCCAAGGATGATGCCACAATACGAACAAAAGATGATTGACTTTAATAATTGGGTTAGTTTCTGGTGTCATTCTAAAGAGGTGCAATATATGTCAGCATGGAAGGAGATAGTCAACAGACCATGCTGCTTTGCCAGAGATGGTTTGCACCTCACCCCCTAGGCTTTAAAATATTAGATAAAACATTGCCTTCCCCCATAGTGCCTTTTTTAGGCAATGCCAAATTGAAAGTACTTCCAACATAGCAAATCAAAACCAAGAAAATCTAAAGGTATTACTTCTCAAAGCTAGTAGTCTAAACATAAAAGCTCTACTCCCTAGAAGCTCTCTTTACCCTAGAGAATGCTGGCATCTGTGCAGTCAATGAGACATAATTTAAAACCACTAAGAGTACATCAACAGTGCAAGGTTATAATGCCTTCCACACATTTAGGCCAGCTATTTCACAGTAAGGGCCTAAAGGTGGAGGTGTCTCTATTTACATCAAAAATAAATATACTTCAAGGCTGGTCAAACAGGACATTCACTTGAGCTGCTCCATTCCACTCCAACATTGTTCAAATAAGACTTCTGTGTTAGTACAAGTTTAAGTAATGTTCTCTGGTTTGTAAAATTAGATAAGTAGGGGATTTAATCTCACAACAATTAACTTGTGTGTGTCCATATCTGTGTGTATTCAGATGAACAAGATTCTGGGTTCTACTGCCCTCACTCAAGCAGCATTCAGAAGAGACTTCTACATGACTCCACAGCAGGTTCAGACAGCTCTCTCAATATTTTTTTCTCAGCATACAGTGATGATATCATCCTGTATAAAGTACACTCTGAGACTATTCAACTCATGCTTCTGCAGTGGTTCTAATGTTAAATACTGTGTTTTCAGCTTATGTAAATAGGTAGGTAGGGGTTCTAATTTCACATCATTTAACTTGCTTGTGTCTATCTCATTATCCAACTAACACTTTGAAGACAAGTTTACACTGGAATGTGAGTCCACAGTTATGTCAAACTCTTCTCCCAACATCTTTTTCTCAGCATATACTGATGATGACATCCTCTATAAAGTGCACTTGGACAATGTTAAAATTACAGTTGTGTGGTGGCACTAACATTAAGTACTGTGTTCTCTAGCTTGCTTAATTAAATACCTCTGTGTTTATCTTCATTCAACTACCAGTCTGTATGCAATTTTACAATGGGATGTGTGTCCACAGCCATGTTAGACTCTTCTCAGCATATATTGGTGATGTCGCCCTCTATAAAGTGCA
Organism: Protopterus annectens; assembly: GCF_019279795.1. NCBI lineage: Eukaryota > Metazoa > Chordata > Ceratodontiformes > Protopteridae > Protopterus > Protopterus annectens. The sequence continues at coordinate 1,770,713,076 of NC_056739.1, read as the reverse complement.
CTTGGACAATGCCAAAGTTAGACTTCGGTGGTAATGCTACTCTTACGTTGTATGGAATACAGCTTGTATGCCTAGACAGGTATGGTGTTTGAATATGACAACAGTCAACTGACATGTGGGTTGGTGGTACATTACATTCATAGTATGATGTGTTGAATCTCTTCTCACTTGACTCCCATTCAGGAGAAGCTTTTACATATCCTCCTGAATCCATCATCCCCTTTTTCCCTCTGTCCACATAACATCCTTTTTGCAGAACATTAAGGATGTCATCATTTGTAAGATGTATACACACATTCTGTAGCAGAGTCTCTCCATGACCATGTACAAGCCATATCCAAATCACTGTTTTCCATTTTGCAGTATATTCTATATCTGTAAGAAGAGCTATAGATTTAATCACAGATGAAACTGAATATAATTCCAAGTTGGGCAAATCAATACCTCCATTATCCCAGTCTCTCATATGGTAAGCTAAAGCTAGTCTGGGTTTATTTGGAAACCATAATAATTTTTGAATCATCAAGTACATTTTTTTTTAATTTTTGATTTTGGAGGAGGTATAGATATTGACTGCATTATATAAAGTACTTGAGGAAATAAAATCATTTTTATAATTGAAAGGTTTTCTTCCATGGTGAAATGAATATTTTTCCATTTACTTGCAAGGTGTTCTACTGTAGACAGGCTATTATTATAATTTAGCTGGCTAATAGGTTCATAGGTTTATACTAGGCTATCTGCCCTAAGGCATTTATAAGCCTAGCCCAAAGTTTTGTGGCTTACGCCACCCCTTATATGAAAAAATACTATGCCCATTAGTTTGTTGTGCCTCTGTCCAGCAGTGACACAGAGATGATTCCCGGGGTAAACCTACGATCTCCCATCCACAGGTCAAGATTTCTCTTGAACAGAGCCAGCGAGGTGCTCTGCCTCACATGGACCGGGATTTTATTCCAGCATAGGGAGTCTCTGAGTGATAAATCTATCCCTCCAGCACGTCCTATTTATATCCGTGCTAAGGTTTAAGTCGCTTGCTCTAGTGGTTTTGGTGGATTTGGATTTTTTGAGGTGGAGCATGTCCATTAATTCCGGGTTGGACATGGCCTTGTATGTCAGGCACATGTCACCTCTGAGCAGACAGTATGTGACTGAATAGAGCTGGAGTTTCTTCAATCTGGCAGCATATGACAGACTTTGGTGTCCCTTTATCCTTTTGGTGAGGAACTTTTGGGGTCCCTCCAATTGCTGCAGATGTCGGGTGAGATACATCCCGAATGGGGCATTGTACTCGATCATTGGTCTGATAAGTGAAGAGTACAGGGGAACAATGACCTCACTAGATCTGGATGTGAATCCCTTCATGATCAGGTGGGCAATGTAGAAGGCCTTTCTAACCACTTTAGCAATGTGAGTGTCAAAAGAAAGGCCACTGTCAACCTGGGTCCCCAGGTCCCTGATAACCTCTTCTGTGCTTAGTGGATTGCCACCTATATGATAGCTTGGGGTTACCTTGTTTTTCCCGAAGGGTATGACTATACATTTTTTGGTGTTTAATTTCAGGCCATGGCTCTGGCACCAGCTATCTGTTTCTGTGAGTCCCTTCTGAAGGATATCCGTGTCCGATGCACTTTCCACTATGGCGCCCAGTTTGCACTCGTCTGCAAACTTTGTCAGCCAAAGTCCTCCCATGTTGGCCTGTACTTCTGAGAAGTAGATGCTGAACAATAGGGGGCCAAGGACCGAGCCCTGTGGGACACCACTTGTGACCGGCTTGGAGTCTGACATAGCGCCAGCAACTCTAACCCTGTGGGTTCTGTCCTTAAGCCAGTTTGCAACCCATCTTGTGACATATGGGTTTACATTTAAGCTGGTAAGTTTTTCTACAATACCCGAGTGGGGTATTGTGTCGAAAGCCTTTGCAAGGTCAAGGTAGGCTGTATGGACTGCCTTTCCCTCATCAATGGCCTTGGTGACTGTTTCGAAGAAGTCGACCAAGTTCAAAAGGCATGATTTGCCCTTGACGAAGCCAAACTGGGTCAGGTCCAATGTCTGCAAGTCCCCTATATCTTTGTTTATGAGCTCCATTATGATCCTCTCCATAGCTTTGCAGACTAGACTTGTTAAGCTTATGGGGCGGTAATTACCAGGGTCCGTAGAGGCACCGCCTTTATGGAGTGGGACCACAGTTGCCGTATGCCACTCCTTGGGCACGTATCCTGTGGTAAGGCTGAGATTAAACAGCTGCCTTATGTGTGGGTTTAATTCCTCATTTAGCTCGTGTAGCACACAGCCGGGGACACCATCCGGTCCCATTGATGCTGTGTTTTTAGCTTTAGAGAGAGCAGCTTTCACCTGCGCATTTGAAATGTCTGGGAAGCTACACTCCACTGGGATAGTTATCTCTCCTTTAGGGGGGGAGAGGGGGGTAAAGTTTGCACTGAACCGGTCTGCCAGTATGTTGGCAATGTCTGTGGGTTCAGTGATTTTTGTATCATTTTGGACTAATTCTGAGCATATCTGGGAGTTTCCACCCAGGTTCCTAACATAGCTGGAAAAGGCCTTATGATTGTCCTTTGAATCCATGGCAATTTTTCTCTCAAAATTGGCCTTAGTTGATTTTATGAGTGCTCGTATTTTTTTACTAATAATGATCAGGGGTGACTTCCCTTTTATGGATTTTGTTTTATCATGTAATAGCTTTCTCCTCTTATTGTAAAGTTTGTTAATGGCTGGGGTCCACCAGACTGGATGTTTGCCCTTTGTGGAAAGAGTCTTGGTTTTATTTGGGATTGCCTGATCCATGCAGTCCTGGAGGTGTTCATAGAAAGCATTTGTAAGGGCTTCCGCAGCTTGGGTTGTGGTTTCCACTGCTCAGGGGCCTTGAAGGATACCACACCAGTCTTGAGTAGTGTGAAGTTTGCTTTAGAGAAGTTCTTCACTGTGGTTTTTTTGTTTGGGGTGGGGGCAGGATGTGGATTTCCAGTGAGATTAGTTTATAATCAGATCTCACCAATGAGGAATATACTTCCGGTGTGGAGCATTTTGTCCCCATGTTTGTGATAATGAGATCTAGTATATTTTCTCCTCTCGTGGGAACAGTGACTAGCTGTTCAATGGCATTTGAATTTATGAACTCCAGGAACCATTGGGCTAGAAAGTTAGGGCTTGAGTAATGTTCCCAGTCTATATTTGGGTAGTTGAAGTCACCCAATATGATGGTGTTTGGAGATACATTTATACCCTCCAGTGTCTTCAGGAAGGCTGTGTGGGGTTCCTGAGTTTGAGAGGGTGGCCTGTAGCATGCTACAATTTGTAGAGCAGTTTTGCCTATGGTTAGTTTCACCTGGATGGTTTCTGAAGCTTCATGCGTTGCCACCAACCTGGAGGTGTGGGTATCCTTTATGAATATGGATACACCCCCTCCTTTTGTGGTGTGGTCCAGGTTTTGGGGCCGGAACGCATGATATGAGGTAAAACCTAATAGTGCCGGAGTGCTCTCAGGAGCTTGAACCAGGTTTCAGTTACAGCACAGACATCGATGCTCTCCATACTGAGAAGGGCCTCGAGTGTGTGCATTTTGAGATTTAGACTTCTGGCATTGAGCAGCATTACCCTCAGTTTCTTCCCATTTTTGTTTTCTAGGGTGGTAGGTTTAGAATTTGAGCCTTGCCTAAAAAAGGCACTATGGGGGTGGCAAGAGCCTTAGCCAATATCCGGAATCCCAGGGGTGACAGGTGCAAGCCATCCCTTGCGAAGCAGCGTGGCTTGTCACGCATGTCATCCCAGGCAGACAGACACTGGATCCCCTTTGAATGACACCAGACATTAAGCCAATTGTTAAAGCTGATCATCTTGTCTCTATATTGTGGCATCATTCTTGGTGAAGGAAGGATACTGCTCAGGCTCAATATCTTTGATATTAGTGGTTATTATTATTCCCAAATGTATTATTCTGTCAGTCTGTGCTAAATATTTCATGTATCATCTAATATGTAATTATTTGGATAAACAGGAGGAATTTTTGTTTTGTTATTATTGAAGGTTATTCCAGACTTTTTTTTTATATTTTCCATGGCATTAAAAAGTGCTGAAATAGATGTATTATTTCCCCCCAAAGTTATAAATATATCATCTGTGAACAGTTGTATTTTGGAAGACTCATTAGAAGTTAACTCAAAACCTTCAATTTCTTTATCCATCCTAATTAAATGGTTCCCTATTAGAAGACCGAAGACACATTCTTTCAAATGCATCTTGGTTGAACTCAAAAGCCTGAAACAGCAAAATATCAAAGTGGCTTTTAAGCAAATTCTTTCCTTGGGAAAGAATTCGCTTGGCCGCTTCATTACTTTGCCATTTTCGGCACTGTAGTGCGGTCTTGGAGTTGGTATATTTAAGTTATGTAGGGGGGTGGGGGGTGCAGCCCCCCACATCAGGGGGTGTGGTGGGCAAAGCACCCCACTTAATGTAATGTTTAAAGTGTTTTATTTATTTATTTATTTTTGTTGGAACAGCGATTTTTTTTCCCTAGGAAAAAAATTGCTATTCTGACAGTTTGAAATTGTAAGCTTTCGCTTACATAGGGTTGATTAATCACGTTCGCTTTTTTAAGTGTTCGGTGATCTAATATAGACCCTGATTAAATCAGCCCAAGTTTCCATTATTAAAGTAAAGAGAAGTGGGGATAAGGGACAGCTATGTTTAGTACCCTTTGTTATTGGTATTTTTTGCACAATACTGGTACCCATTTTAATATAAGCTTCACTACCTTTATATAGATGTGTAATGGGGTCTCTAAAGTTATTCAAGAATTTTAACTCTTCCATTAGTATGAACAAATAGTCCTAATTAACTGAATCAAAGGCACAGTTTATATGAAGACTTATTAATGTTAGGCTTTAGTTTAAGTTCTTTGCAGATTCAATCAGGGTAATAGTTTTTTTTTATATTATCATATGCATTTCTATTTACAATAAAACCTGCCTGATCTTAATCTACTAGAGTTGCAAGAAATGTCTTTAGCCTGTCTGCATATATGGACATAAACATTTCATACTCAATATTTATTAAAGAAATTGGACTTTATGAGGAACATTTTGTGGGACCATTATTAGATTTCACTATAGGAGATATAAATATATATTTCCAGAAAGGTGGAGTAGTAATATTGCTTTGAGAAATAATAAAAACTCTGTAAAGTAAGTTTAATGCCATTTTGGGCAAAATGTTATAGATTTCCAGAATAATACCATCATTACCAGGTGCTTTATTTTATTTGAGTTTACTAATTTGTTTATGAAGATCAATAAAAGATACAGGTTTAGCTATAATGGCAGATTGATCTTCTGATAGTCTATTTTAGTGTATGTAGTGATGAAAGCTTTGATCTCTTCTTTTGAATATATGACCCAAGGATTCTGGTTAATATTGAGAAAAAAAAAATCTATAAAATCTATTAGAATATTCTGTAGATCAGAAACCATCTTTCTCTTTTAGGAGAGAACATATTATTAATATGATTAAGCTTATTAAGTCTTTTGGTTTTGTTGGCCAATATATTTAGGTGTCTAGGATTGGTAGAAAAGTTTATAAATTTAAATTTCGTTAAGGTAATCATAGTTTTATGTTTCAAAATCTCCAAGTTTTTATTATTTAATGAGATTATTTTTCATGTTTATCTTTATCTCCCCTGTTAAGTTTGAATGTATCTAATTTAAATTGTATGTCTTGTAATTTTTTATCCCATAGTTTCATTTTCTTATTATACCAGGTAATGATTTCCCATATAACTAAGCTTTTAAAGCATCCCATATATATATATATATATATATATATATATATATATATATATATATATATATATGTGTGTGTGTGTGTGTGTGTGTGTGTGTGTGTGTGTGTGTGTGTGTATATATATATATATATATATATATATATATACACACATATATATATATATATATATATATATATATATATATATATATATATATATATAAGAAATGTCATTTGCAGTATTTAAAGTAATAAAGTTTTGAATTTCTAATGAAAGGAATTCTTTAAAGTCTTTTAATTTGGTAATGTATGCATGGATTATTTTAATTTGAATATTATGAGTCGTATTAATTAATAATTCAAACATTCTAGAGTTATGATCTTATAAGGGACAAGAGATAACCTTTGCTTTATATAAGCTATTTGTCAGTTTTTTAGAGAGAAAATCTCTGTGTATTCTAGAATGAGTATTATGTCTATGAGAGTAGAAAGTAAAAAATAATGAATTTGGTTCAGCAAAATTATTGATATCTTTTAGAATATATAAGTCAATAACATCCTTTAACAGTTTAGCTGACACTGAAATCCTCCTTTTACCCTTAGTTTTGAGTCTTTATAATTTAATATACAGATAAAGTTCCCTGCTATTATAATGTTGCTGTTAGATAAATTGACAATCTGGTATAAATGTTTAACTGTATTCATCCCAATTCCTGGTAGCCAAAAAAATATTTAAGTGTAAATATTTTTGTTCAACTCTATTGTGATAGAGAAAATCATTCCTTTATCATCTTTATAGACTTCTATTATCTTAGGGAGAGGTATTGTATTGTTCCATAATATAGCTACTCCTCTTTTCTTTGAGAATATTCTGAGCTTGGTATTACAGTATATGAATTAGTATTAAGTTTGGTTATACCTTCTGTTATTAAATGTGTTTCTTGCAGAAAAATTAAATGTGATTTATGCAGTTTATGGCATTTATATAAGCTTCCCCTCTTGCAAATGTTATTTAAACCATTAATATTGATTGAAATACCTTTTCAAAGAAACATATAAGATTATTTATATGAATTGTATATAAGTTGGCCATTAATATTTTTTGTGGGGAAAATCATTGAGGAATTCCATCAGAAACTATACGATTAGTAGGAAATAATAATTCAAATGATGTCCAACCTGTAGTGTTTCTTAAATATAAAGACACAGTGAACGTCAGTAAAGATTGTAATAAACAATGAAAATATAAAAGTGTAGAACTGAATTTACCCAAACCCTTTATGGAGTTAAAACTCCTAATTTGAGTAGCATTTACTACCCAAATTAACCACCTATCTAATAGCAACAGCTATTCAGCAACTGCCAACTAGAATATTATCTTTGATTATATTTTTATAAAAGGAATTAAAAAAGTTCTCATCAACTCTTATAATAGGCTAACCTACCAGAAAACTCATTTCAGGTGTAGATAGCTTACTTTGTGTTTCCATCAATATATTAAAGAACTATACCTAGGAATTCATACATTAAATCATTTTGCAATGAAATCAAGATGATTAAATAAGCTTATTAAACATTATAGCAATAGAATATCATTGGGCAAAGCAATCTTAGTTATTCATATCAATCAAGAAAAAAATATTAAGTAATATTTATAAATTAGAGAAGCTATAAAACCTAGGCGCAATGGTTCAAAATTGATTAATATATTCTTATACACAGTTAATAATTCAAAATAAATAAAGGTTTTATATGTGTAAGCTATAACATGAAGTAGCCTTCTCAATACTTCTATTGGAAAACATTGCATTTTAGTGAATTGTTAATACAAAAAGATAAATGAATATTCTATTCATGAGTTGCTATACTTTACACATTTACTTAAGCCTTTTCCTCATTTTCACACACTTTTTCCTTATTTTTTTCATAAAATCACTCTATTCATGTAATGTATATACATTTTATATACATATTATATATGCAGAAATCACAAGTATATAGACATTTTTAAATGTGAATAATGATAAAGTGTGTGCAAGCATCTATATGCATGGGTAAGGTAAATCAATAAGCTTAAAACAAACCAACACAACTATAATATATTTTGACTTCCCATTGCCATCATATATAAAACCTTTGGTAGCTTCTTAGATCAGGTACACATATCTGAGTATTAATCAGGTGTAAGGTATGCCAATAAAAAAATAGCATATTACCAAAGTAGCATGGATAATTTGAAGTCAAGAGTAGTTAAAACTATAGCTTAAAGATATTATAAAAATACCATTGATAAATAAGCCAGTATAAGTGGATAAAGTGTGGATTCAGATAACATCAGCCTTATCAAAAGGGATATATAAATGTCATAAGTAAAATTATCTTACTTTATTTCCACAACTTTAAAATATCTCAGGTAGTGGTTTCAGAAAATTAAAGACTTGGCTTAGTGGGTTTTAAAAATAGCACCCATTTTGCTACACTAAGCCATAAGATACTATTTAGTATTATATTCTACAGAATTGAAATGTTTTAACATCTTTGAGCTCCATTGAAAAACTTTCAGGTAGTCCTTCAAACCATAAGACTCTCAGTTCACCTTATAATTTGCGGGTCTATATTAGATCATCGAAATGACAGAATTTCAAATGTTCTAATATCGAACCCAATATCACGTATGCTGAAAACAGCAAAGCTGCACAAAACCAAATTCTTTCCTAGAGAAAGAATTTGGTTGGCCATTGTTGTGGCTTCGTTGTTTTAAGTGATGCGGTGGAGAGTTACATGTTGCATTAAGGTAAGTGTGTGACTGTACGGATGTTCAGGTTAGGGCGCGGGTTGGGTGAGTTAGGGTTAGGGCGCTGGTCAGGTAAGTGTGCGATTGTGTCAGAATTTGGGGTTAGGGCGGGTTAAGTGAGTTAGGGTTAGGGCACGGGTGAGGTGAGTGTGCAATAGTGATGGACCTTAGGGTTAGGGTCTGGGTTAAGGTAAGTGGATAGATAGTAGTGTGTGTGCAGTGTAGTGTAGGGTTAGATGTAACTTTCAAATGTATGTGTGTGGATTGCTGCTTTTTAGTGTGCTTGTGGCGTGTGCGTGTTTCTCAGAACAGTGAATTTTTTCCCTGGGAAAAAAATTGCTGTTTTGAAGTTTCAATATTGTTAGGGTTCGGGTTATGCAGTTCGACTTTATGGTATTCGATAATGAGCCATTCCGATGTTCTAATATAGACCCATAATTTGCATGTACTTATAAATCACGATGTTTAAACCTGTAAAGATCTTTTTATGATAAGCAATATTACACTATTTAAAAGGCAGACCCACGTGACAGAACCATATTGAGGGATCAGATCTCATCAAGTTATCCCATGTGAAGATTCTGTAGACTGCATACCACTGATTTATCAGTGTAATATAAACACAGTGAATAATGTATTCATATAAATCTGTATACTTACAGGTTCCAAGTCTGAACTCAATGGTGAATATTCTGTATAAATTACTATTGGTAAACTGGGGAAGGTGTCTTGGAATACTATATTTAAAAAAAATACACTGTAAAAATGCCTTCGTATTTTAATAGGCAAACCTAATCATGCTTTTATAAGCTTTTCCAAATATGGATACTATAAAGTATGTGTCATATTTTCCTCCTTTTTTTAATATAAAAAAAATATATTGCCTGAAATAAATCAAGTAAATACTTAAATATACAATGAAAAAGATAGTTACTGCATGTATTGCAACTGATCTAGTCCATTTTTGAAGCTTTGAATCCTTTCTGAGCTTCTGGCGGCATTGCAACGTTTTTTCCTGCTGAAGTGACATCCGAGCAGAGTTCAGAGTTTACGGAGAGTCCAGACCACATGAAGATGATCTCTAAATAAGTTGTCCAGCATCCTGATGGCTCAAGATCAGTTTTCTCGAGCTTAAAATGAAGAAAAAAGGAAACACAGCCATTCTAGCAGGAAATCATGAAGTGTATTAAACAATTTTGAATACTGTAGTGGCTCGTGCAGTTAAATAAAGCTTCTGAGAAAGCTCAAGGTTTCTAAACTGCAAAAATGAATAAATAAATTAACAATCCAGATGTAAAATCAATAAAACAAAAAAAAAATAAATAAATGGAATGACAAGTGAGCATTTCAACACACAGCACTAACATTTCCTTTTTATAAAATATTAATTTTCTCTGGTGCAGAGTATTATTATATATTTAACAACACAGTATTTTAAATTGCCCAACTGAGTATTAAATCCCTAGATTTAGCTTCATATAAAAGAAACAACAGTATAATCATTTGAGATTCTCAATAAGCAATTCAAAAGCTAAGTATAATAAAAGAGCAAGTAGTTATTCATTTTTAGCTTCTTTTTTTAGAGGTTTTCCATGAACCATTGTCAGCTATTCTTTACAGATTTGCATTAGCACATTCCATTTCTTCAATTTTGTCAAGGAGTTTATTAGTTCTAATAAATGAGAGAGCAGCAACCAAGTCTTCAAATGTTTTTGGACCATCTTGCAGGAAAATGTTCAATTTAGTTGGGAACAACAAGTGGGTTTTTATTTGACATTTCTTTAACTAAAGGCAAAAATAGCTTCCTTTTAGCTATAACTATTGGAGAGTAGTCATTATCAAAATCGATAATGTTATCTTTTATTTTAATGGGAGCCTTAGCCTAAGCTGTTTTGAGGATCATTTCTTTTTCATGTGAAGAGAGAAATCTCACAATCACAGATTTAGTTTAGTTGAATTGTTTTTGCTAGTTTTGGATGATACTAATGATCTGTGAGCTCTTTTGATGCCATAAGATAATCAGGGAGGTCAAGAACTTTTTGTAGCCAAGAGGTCAAAAAGTTTACCAGGTTGTTACCTTCAATGTTGTCTAGTAAGCCAAAGATTCTAATATTATTTCTACTTGATCTGTTTTCTAAGTCAAATACTTTTGATTGAAATAAAGAATTTTGTTTTAGTAAACATTCTGTGTTGTTTTCTCCTTCTTGTAGTCTGTTATCCACATCATTAAGTGCTTGTTCAATTCCAGAGATTTTTGTTTTCTGTTGCTGAAGATCCTCATGTATAATTTCAATTTGTTTGGAGCATTTCTCCTTAAATTCATCTAATTTTAAGTCAATTTTGTCGATTTTCACTGACAAGCCCTGGATGTTAGCAGGGATTGTATTTACTTTTTGAGAGATGTTTCTTGATGGTTAGAATTTGAGAAGCTCATTTTGAAGTCCAGTGATGAGAGAAAATTATCCAATGTAAGTCTGACAGGAAAAAATCAAAAATTTATAACAAAATGTTTTATACTATCCTAGAATAAGTTTAAGAGAATCTATTGGTGAAGAAATAACACCTCTTATGGTAGTTTTAATCAACAAATCCTGTCATAAAAAACTGAAGTGACAGAACTGAAAAGAACTGTTGCTACCCAGAGCACATCTTAGCCTTGCCCCCGCTGGAAGTCCTCCTTTCTGAGTGCAACTAAAGATTTAAATTTATTAGCTGCAGAAATGCTGTACATACTGATACAATGGCTGGGTAAGGATTCAGAAGAGCACACAAAACGCATGCTTAGAGTACATGTATTTAACCCTTTGGTAGGACTCAATATGGTATGGCAGAGACTGGAAGAAAGGTATGGCTCACCTTAGGCAATTGAAGATACTTTACTGAAAAAGCTTGAAATCTTCCCCAAGTTGAGCAATAAAGATAATACATAACTACAACAACTTGGTGATATTCTTCTAGAAATAGAGTGTGCTAAAGAAGAAGGGTATTTGCCAGGACTTTCATATTTAGACACTGCTCGTGGTACTAATCCAATAATGGAAAAACTACCATACACCTTGCAACAAAAGTGAAAATCTTAAATACAAAGAGGAAAATGGAGTAGCTTTTCCCTCTTTCTTTGTGTTTTCTAGGTTTGTTCAGCAACAAGAAATGATCAGGAGTAACCACAACTTTGCCTTTATCAGCAGCAGTAATCAGCCATCCAGACCAGAAAAGCCTTTCAGACCTCATTTGAAGACCTCTATGTTCACACACAAAACAATTGTACCTTCAAAGGTCAAGGTGAACACTATAGAAAGACCTGACAGACAATGCCCAATTCACCAAAATCCCCATCCTCTGTAAAAATGTAAAGGGTACAGAGGTAAGCCTATTGAGGAGAAAATGTCCTTTCTTAAACAAAATGACATCTGTTTCAAGTGCTTCAAATCTACTAAACATATAGCTAAAGACTGTAAAATATCATTTGAGTGCTCAAAATGTAGTAGTGAGAAACACATAGTGGCCTTACACCCTGATCAACCTCCACAACCAGCAGAGACTGTAGAAGCCAGGAAAGATCAGAGCAGGGAGCAACAAAAGGACTCACCTTCTTTAGTAAGGTCCAAGTGGACTGAAATCTGTGGCCACAGTAAAAATCAATAATTATATTCTAAAATCTGCCTAGTGACTACATATCCCACTGAGATAAGAGACAAAGCAGTAAAGATGTATGCAGTTCTTGATGAGCAGAGCAACAGATTGCTTGCAAGGTCAGACTTTTTTGATATCTTTAACATTAAAACAACTGCAGCTCCATATACTCCGAAGACATGTGCAGGCATTATGGAAACTGTGGGCAGAAGAACCATAGACTTTGCTATTGAATCTTTTGATAAGAAAAAGTGATTCCCATTACCTACACTGGTGTGACACGATACCTGATGACAAATCAAAAATTCCTTCTCCTTAGGTGGCTTATCATCATCTTCACCTCTACCCAATTACTCACCTAATTCCAGCTGTTAATTCTGGTGTTTCTATCTTTTTGCTTCTTGGAAGAGACATTTTAGAAGTATACAAGGTGTGTGAACCAATTAATGGACCAGTCAGTGCCCCTTATGTGCAGATACTTGATTTGGAGTGGGTTATTGTAGAAGACGTTTCCCTGGGATCTGCTCACCAGCCAAACAGTATCAGTTCTTCAATGACATCTGTATTTGCAAATGGCCGCACATCTTTTTTTCAGTCCATGCCAGAACAATTTAATTGTTAAAGAAAGCTTTGATAACTTAACACAGTTTTGGGACTCTTCTTCACACAGCAAAGAAGATATCAGCTTCAACACAGAAATTGATAATTTAGGGGTTTCCGTGTTCTAGAAATCAAAGGATGATGATAAACAAGCCCTGACCATATACAATCAAGCCTTTCTCCAGATCATGAATAAAGAGACTTACCAGGATGATAACAACTGAGTGGCCCTTCTGCCTTTCACACACCCAGGTGTCATTTACCTTGTAACAGAGAGCAAGCTATGAAACTCCTGAACTCTATTTGTAGAACTTTACAAAGAAAGCCAGATGTAAATAGACATTTCATAGAATTCATCAAAAAATGCTGGATAATGATCATGCTGAAATTGCAGGACCACTGAAACAAGGTAAGGAACACTGGTATCTGCCAATAGTTGGTGTTTACCACCCACACAAACCTGATGAAATAGCTGTGTTTGGTTCCAGTGCAGAGTGGGAAGGTATTTCTTTAAAAAGCATACTGCTAAGTATCTCTGATTTAAACAGTGCACTACTAAGGGTCCTCATACACTTTAGAAAAGAGCACATAGCCTTCACAGCTGATGTGCAGCAGATGTTTTATTGTTTTCTAGTGAGAGAGGACCAAGAAGATTATTTACGTTCTTTCTGGTACAAAGACAGTGACATAGACAAAGAAGTAGTGAAGTACAGAATGAGAGTACGTGTCTTTGACAACAGTCCATCTCCTGCTGTGGCTATATACTGTATGTATAAAGCTGCCCTAAAAAGTGCTGAACATTGTGGACAAGGTGCCAAACACTTTGTATTGAGACATTTCTATGTAGATGATGGACTTGCATCGGCAAGCACTCCTGAGATAACAATTGCCATTCTCAACAAAACAAACAGATGCTGGCAGAATGTAATCTGTGACTTCATAAGACTGGCTCTAACAGCAAACAGGTCATAGAAGCCTTTCCTGCAGAAGACAGAGCTAAGGACCTTAAAGATCATTGTCTGGGTACAGACAACCTTCCTCTTCAGAAAAGTCTAGGACTAGGCTGGGATCTAGAAACAGACAGTTTTGTTTTTCAGGTCTCTTCACAGGAAGAACCCTTCACCAGAAGGGTAATCTTATATACAGTGGACAGCCTTTATGATCTCCTTAGGTTTGTTGCACCAGTGACTGTAAAAGGTAAGGCCTTAGCTCATGAACTGTCATCTGGGAAATGTGAATGGGATGTAGTAATCCCAGAAGAGAGACTGCATGAGTGGGTTTAGTGGAAAGAGTCCTTACAGCCTTTGAAAGACTTAAAGATACCCAGATGTTATGTGCCTGTTTCACTGTCAGCAGCCTGTAGAAAAGAACTGGCTATTTTTTCAGATGCATCCATCATAGCTATAGGTGCAGTAACCTACTTGAAAACAATTGCTGCAGTAAATGTATGTCATGTTGGTTTCTTATGGGAAATTCTAAGTTAAGCCCTAGACCAGTGCACACAATTCCACATTTAGAGTTATGTGCAGCCATATTAGCAGTAGCCCTGTATGAGCTAATCAGAGATGAAACAGACATGGACTTGGATGCTGTGAAATTCTTTACAGACAGTAAAACTGTCCTGGGATACATCTACAATACCTCTAGATGATTCTTTCTGTATGTCTCCAACTGAGTAAGTAGAATCAGATAAGTAACACATCCTGATTAGTGGTTCTATGTACCCACAAAACAAAACCCTGCAGATTATGCTACAAGGCTCACACAGATAGCCTTCCTGCAGAACACTATATGGTTCTCAGGCCCTTCCTTTCTTTATCAGCCAGATAAAGACAATTCAGATGACACAGCTGCTGTTTATGCTCTCATAGAGCCTGAAGCTGACCTAAAATTAGACCAGCAGTTGCAAGCTTCAGCAGTAGGGGGCTGCCACGGTGGTGCAGCGGTTAGCATTGCTGCCTCACAGCATGAGGTTCTCCAGTTCAATTCTCGGCTGGGGTGCCTTCTGTGCAGAGTCTGCATATCCTCCCTGTGGTCGCGTGGGTTTCCTCCAGGTGCTCCGGTTTCCTCCCACATCCCAAAGACATGCAGTAGGTGGATTGGACACTCTAAATTGGCCCTAGGTGTGAGTGTGTGCATGTGTGTTCCTTCTGTGGAAGGTTGGGTGCTGGGCTGACAACTTGACACCATAAAACTCTACTGTCAATCATGAGTAGACAGATGGATCTGCTGTGGCAACCCCTACCTGGGAAAAGCTGAAAGAAGAAAAAGTTGCAAGCTTCAGCACTAGACCCTCTGATACCACTATCCATTCACAATGCTTTGAGAGATTTTCAAATTGGAAGACACTAGTTAAAACTATAGCCAAACTTATCTATGTTGACAAAAGTTTCCAGAGAAAATCAGATAGCTCACAACTTAGGCTGGAAAAGTTTTCATGAGCAAGTTAACTTAGAGGAACCTTCACAAGCATAGAGTGTGATTCTCTCTTCTGTTCAGCACAAACATGTCAAAAAAGAATATGACTGTGTCAAAAAGCAAAAGGCATTCCCAAAACAAAGTCATCTCAGGAATTTTAGCATTGTTATAGATCAAGATGGACTGCTGAGAGTTGGCAGACGCTTGTATTTTGCAGCATTAACTGAACAAGAGAAGCAGCCAATTATTATGCCTCACAATCTTCACATTGCTACATTGATTACGAGGTATTACCATAACCAAATGGCTCATCAAGGGCATCACATAACAGGAGGTGCTATCAGAGCTGCTGGTTTCTTGATCCTTGGTGACCTCTACAGTTATTCACAAATATGTTATCTATCATAAACTGAGGAGGAGATTAAAAAGTCAAAAGATAGCAGATTTACCAGAAGATAGAGGGAATCCCGAACCACCATTCACTAGTGTGGCTATCAATGTTTTTGGTTCATGTCACTGGTTACCCACCACACTAGAGAGGGTAGTGATGACAACAAACTCTGGGCAGTACTTTGTACATGTCTATCTACATGAGCTGTGTATATAGAACTGATTGAATCTATGTCAGCTTCCGGCTTCAGTAATGCTTTGAGAATATTCTTTTCACTCCATGGTCCAGTAAAGTTATTCCACTCTGACAGAGGGACACACTTTGTGGGAGCTTATAAAGAACTGAATATTTGTACAAGTGATTCAGCAGTATGAGTTTATCTACAAGACAGAGGATGCACATGGGTCTTCAATCCTCCTCACTCATCCCACATGGGAGGTGCTTGGGAAAGAATGATAGGTATAGCTAGATGTATCTTGGAAGCAATGTTGCTCCAAGATAAGCTTACTCATCTGACTCATGAGAGTTTAAGTACCTTTATGTTGAACGTTATGGCCATTATGAATCCAAGACCTTTAGTACCAGTGTCTAATGATCTAGATAATCCTGAGGTTCCCACACCAGCTATGCTTTAAACTCAAAAGGCAAACTCTTTGTTAGCCCCTTCCGGTAACTTTGAAACAGCAGGCCTTCATGCAAAACAATGGAAGCATGTTCAGAGTGTTGCTGACACCTTCTGGAAAAGATGGAAAAGGAAATACTTGTCCACCTTACAAAGTCACAGAAAATGGACTCAAGACTGTCCAAACGTTAAAGTAGGTAATGTTGTGCTGCTGAAGGACAGTCAAGAATGCAAGGATGAATGGCCTGTGGGACTTATCATTAACACGTTGCTGAGCAGAGTTGGTAAAGTCAGAAAGGTGGAAGTAAGAGTTGTCAAAGAAGGGACTGCTAAAGTTTATATTAGGCCAGTCTTAGACATTATAATTCTTGTTTCTGAAAATGATTAAAATATGTGTTATTCTGCATAGCAGTATTAATAGGTGTGTTGGCATACTGTAATATGTCAAGCAGGGGGTATTCTGCACTTCATAGCATATTTGGGCAGTTTATATTATAGTTTTATAGTATTAGCATTTACTAATTTGTTGCTGCCATCTACTGGCCTTTAATTTTATAACAGTCAGAATAAATTGTTTACAGTAGTATAGCAACACTCAGGAAGTGATATAACTCAGTCAGGAAGCAGTTTATTTTTTATTTTAGCTCTTATGGAGTGCAGACCAACCTTCTTTCCTCAGGCCCTGGCAACTGCGTTGCTTGTGAATAATTTGTATGCTGTAATTCTTCTGTATTTAAATGTGCTATGTATAGTTGTACATGTACTGATATATGAAAATTTGTATTGTGTTGCAGTTTCTCAGTAAAGCTACAAGACACTTTGGTTCTTTTGCTTACTGGATTTTCATGAAGTGTTAAGCTGTCCATTTAGCTGTACTATGCATTGCACAGTGCTGTGAGAATGGATCAACAACCATTCACCTCTGTTGACATGTTACCTTGTGTGACCACCACATATATAGTATCATGTGTATTTATATCATAATATAACTGCACAGGAAGTGTAAACAACAGTGTGCATGATGATATCTACATATGTGCTTAATGTTATTCTACTCACTTGTCTTGCAAGTGTACATACATTGACATATCCTATATTGGGGATATTTCCCTAGTTACCATGACCTCTTCTTCGTTATTCATTTCTATCATTTATGCCTGTGCACATTTTCATCAGCACACTTTTCCTGCCCAGTGTACCTTTCCTTGTAGTTGCCTTTGTAGTTACTGGCTGCCCACATGATCTTGCAGAGCAGGTTTGCTTGTAGGCAAACTTGAATGCTTCTTTTTTGTGCTCATGCTACTATGCACAGGTTCCTGCTGACCATGAAGCCTTGTTTGTATTCATGTAAGTGTGATGAGCATCTTGAATACACAATTACACAATTACCTCCTCCTCTACTGCTCAGCTTGCTAATACCTAAACTTTATGCAGGCTTTGTGCGAAGTCTACATGGAGTTTATTGAATCCATGGGTATATTTAAATTGTGAAACCCAGGAACAAGCAAGATGCACAGGTTTATTTTTTTGTTTGTTTGTTTATTTTGTTACAATTTGTTAAGCAGATAGTCTTATTGATGCAGGTACTTTATCAAGGGAGATAGAAATATAACAAAAAATGTCCATATAAAAAGTATACTAAAATAATCCACATAAGAACAATATGCAATGCCAAAGGGTTATACCGTAAAAAAATAAACATAGCAGTACACTTATACACTATGGATTCATTTAAAATAAAATGAATCTTCTTAACAGCACAGTGATAATGACTTTTTATTTCAACCACTACTGTAGATATAAAAATATACAATGTACAGTAGTAAATGTAATTTAAAATTAAACAGGTTCTTAGATACTGGACAAATTAGACAAATTAAAAAAAAAAACAACAAAAATACTAGATAGCTACTGTTTATCATACAGAAGATGAAAAGAAAGAAATAACCATTGCGCACATGTGCTCGCAC
The DNA here is from genome assembly GCF_019279795.1 of Protopterus annectens. NCBI lineage: Eukaryota > Metazoa > Chordata > Ceratodontiformes > Protopteridae > Protopterus > Protopterus annectens. Next base: position 1,770,694,870 of record NC_056739.1, on the reverse strand, counting down.
ATGCACACACACACACACACACACACACACACACACACACACACACACACACACACACACACACACACACACACACACATGAGTGCACATGCACATCCACACACACAATTAGAGATGTTGCAGGACAACCTCTGTATGCAATGTGAGACAAAGCAAAGAAGCTGAGGCATTAATCACTGTGTCATGCTTAGGTAGTTGAAGAAATAGATATGATTGCCCTGGTTCCTGCAGTAACTAATAATGGAATGCATTGCCCAAAGTCTTGCCAATGGAATAGTTAGAAGAGAGAAAAGCTGCAGGTGCATAAATAAGAAATGTAATTACAAGCTGATGGCTGTATAAATAATAATTGATTGTCAAACTCTTGCAGTACGGTAACTAGGAGAGAGAAGATCCAGGCATGTAAATAAGAAATAAATACTTAGTTCCTGACTGCCAGCTGAAGTTTTTGTCAGTGACAGCTGATTTCTGCTTGCATGTGAAAGCAGATAATTGCTTCAGGCAATATATGTATCTGTATGATATCTATATCTAACAATATATATATATATATATATATATATATATATATATATATATATATATATATATATGTGTGTGTGTGTGTGCGTGTGCATTTCATTTAATAAAGGAGGTAAATAGTGACAAATCAGTAGCAGCTAAAATAACTTATATACTGAGAAACTATAACAGCTTGAACTATCAAATTTTACAGCTGAGAAGATAAGAAATTCAGGTACATCCATGCAAAATATTTTACTTGGGAAAAGTTTTCAAAATAACTACTCTGTAAATTGTAAGTAAATCTCTTCATTGTTACATTTCTTACAATATTTAAGATCAGGAAAAATTCAGTGTGGCTGAGAAACAGAGAAATGTGATCTCTTTATAAATAAGGAGAAAATAAACCTCAGGATGTAATAAAATCTGTGTAGGCATAGTGTACAGCCTACACAGATGGTACTGTGGCTGTGTACATGGTTCTCCCTGGGTAGCCCACCATGCATATTAATGAAGGCATGTTACTGAGGGATAGCCATGTAACACAGTTATTGAATCAGTGTAGGGAGTATGTTACCGTGTCCAGAGATGAGTAACACACCGCCTACACTGTCAAAGTGCAGTATATCAATGTATGCATATGTATTAAATTTATTTATTTATTTTTTTATGTTTGTGCAGTACACAGCAGTTGACATGTGCCAGACATCTAAAAATAGAAACCAGATACATTTAATTATGAATGTAAATGTCAAGTTTAAGTATAGCTGAGCAGGTTGGCCTGGTGCGGCATGGTGCTCAGCAGTGCTTAAATGTAGGTGAGAGATATATGTGTAAAAGTATAGCACCATTCTACATATCCATGTAGCTAAATGGTTAGAGTAACAACCTTATGTGCAGTAGGTGCAGGGTTTGAGTACACAACAGGGTTATGAGCCATTTATTTTTGAAATACAAATTATGCCAATTATTTTTAAATCCTGATGTGTTGCACTCAGCTAAGCTCCGCTAAGCTGTGTTAAGCCATGCCAAGTACCGCTTAAACAAGATCTGTTTTATCGCTGCTTGGCACTGCACAGCTCCACTTAGCTGGTTAGTGCACTGCTAAGTGGTGCCAAGCACTGCTAAACATTGCCAGTTTAAGCACTGCTGAGCTGAGTTCAGCTGGTTTACATGGTGTTACGTGACATGATGCATTTTTACAAATTGCCCAATGGCATTAAAGTGTGAGAAAACAGGGTATATTAAGCATAATAGGCAATAATACTGGGGAATCCATTGGAGTTCAACCTGTGAGGACACTATGGCAGGTGTTGGACAGGGTACATGCTTTTGGGCACAGCAGTGGGGCTTTGAGGAATCCAGGGTCATGGTCAAACTCCTGGTCTAAAACCATGAAGACTGGCTCATGCAGAGTGGTTACCAGGGCTCAGAGTACAAAGCAGAGGCCTGGGACCAGCTGTCATGGGACCTCACCAGTGGAGCTGGTATCTCTTGCACAGGTGAGCAGTGTTGTCACCACCACGATGACCTGAAAGGAATGGAGGGATCTTTCTTGGATGCCTGGGTCCAAGAATTCTGGGCAGACAATGTTACACAAGTGTGTAAGTATGTTTGCCTGTGTTTCACCAATATTTAACCTTGCATGTCTGCTAAACTGGTATGCATAATGGTGTGCTTCCCTCCCAACAGCTGCAGAGGTGAGAGCTCACAATGTCAAGGTGCATGTGGGGTGCATGGCCAGGTTGCACCATGAATGTGGTGAGTATGGATGTATCTTACAATTTATAGTCATATAAGCTAGAAAGAGTAAAGCATTAACTGCCATTAGGTATATAAACAGTTTTGATTGTATTGTAATGAATGTGGTCATAGACCTGTACTGCAATAACTCACTACTGCCAAATGTAGTGCAATAAGCACTAAAGAGTAAAACATTAAACTTGATTAAGTAAATGAAATAAACTTTCTATCATAATAACCGTGGAATTACAGCTGTATTGCAACACCTGCATTACATTATCTGTTGGTCAATAAAAACTCAAAAGTATACCAGTAAATACATGAAGGCACCCGTAATGAACTGTTGTTCAATACTTGTGTAATGAGAGCTATTTCAATCCAGTAACAATATATTGTGTACACCTGCAGTTTATTTAGTAATTTCATGCAGCTGTGTCCAACTGCACTGCACTGTATTATAGCACTTTAGTATTAGTAACAGGTCATATTTTGTTTCTAAGTTAGCTCTAAGACAAATATCAGTCAGTCAAATATCAGCAGTGACTCATTGGCTCAGTTTGTTAAATCTTCTTCTTCTTTTGGCTTTTTCCCGGTTAGGGGGTGCTACAGTGGTTCACTGTCCGCTCATGATTGGCAGTGGAATTTTACAGTGTCGAGTTGCCAGTCCAGTGCCCAACCTTCCACAGAAGGCACACACACACACACACACTCACACCTAGGGCCAATTTAGAGTGTCCAATCCACCTACAGCATGTCTTTGGGAGGAAACCAGAGCACCCAGAGGAAACCCACTCGGCCACAGGGAGGACATGCAGACTCCACACAGAAGGCACCCCAGCCAAGGATCGAACTGGAGAACATCTTGCTGTGAGGCGGCAATGCTAACCACTGCACCGCCATGGCCGCCTGGCTCAGTTTGTTAAATGCTGTGAACAAAGTGCATTTTGCTAGACACAGACCAGGGTTCAAATCAAGTTTCATGTACTAATAACTATTACTGAATTAGGGTCCATCTCACATAACTGAGTTCCATAACTCCGAACATCTAATAGCTGAACCATTATGTTCGAAGTTACAAAACTTCGACTATGGAAAAAAAAAAAAAACAACGGACAACAAAATAAATTGTAAGGAGGGGGGCAAGCCCAACTGCACCCCCCACACCCCCGCTACTTAAATATACCAATTCAGAGATCGTACCACATTGAACAAAATGGAAACCTTCACTTATGGAGATTTCCATTCAAACGTTCGAATTTTTACAAATTCGAACTTATGGTCTTGACCATATATGGTTTGAACTTGTAAAAGTTCGACTATGTGACAGGAACCCACTTAATTACATATGTTATGATGCCAGATATTCTCCCCACAGGGACTACAGGTAAATGGGTGAGGTAGCCCATAGTATGTGTAAATAATTGTTTGTTCAGATGTCATAGACTGTTGAAATCATTCTCACAAATGTGCTATTTAGGCACAGGTAAAAGGGTGAGATAGCTCACAGTATGTGTAAATAATTGTGTGTTCAGATGACAAAGACTGTTAAAATCATTTTCACAAATGTGCTAGCTATCCAAACAATAAAGGAAACAGGTTCAATAACAAACTATAATAAGATAAAAGTAATAAAATGTGTAATCAAGGTATGACTGTAATCATGGAGTGTCTTGTAAAGGTTTACAGTCAGTTACTGCATGGGATGCATATGTCCCCTGCAGTCACTACCATTAGGTATGATCCCCATGCTTGCCAAGCACAGCATAATTGTTGTGAAGACTGTTAGAGAAGGGTGAATGCTGCCAGCCTAGTGAAATAGAATTTGATACATAATTCTGGCATTTGTAAATATAAATGTAAAGTACAGGCTTGTTTCCTAAATGAAAGAAAATACTAAAATGCTGAATTTCAAGATTGTAGCAACATTGCCATCTGCTGTAAGGAAAACTAAGTCAAGCATTTCAAATCTTTCTTTCAAAGTTAAAATTATTTCAAATCTATCCTTTGATCTTTAGAGCTCAGAGTCAGCGTTTCTGGGCTAGCACATTATTTCTATTGTTTTAACTTAAGGAATAATTACTAGAGTGTACATGTGAAATGCCTTTTATTACTGTAGCTTCCTGAGCAGGTGTTAGCTTGCTAAATAATGTAGCCTGTTGGCCTGGGACTCCAGGCTAATTGTAAATAAATAACGTAATGGGAACTAAATGAGAATGATGCAATCTGGGAGGGCCCAGCAGAAATGTTTGTTAGTGATTTTAAAAACTATTGCTCAGAGAGAAAATGTAAGCATTTTGATCTTGGACATCCAATTCAGCACAGCCTTATACTCTCTTTATGTAAGTAGTATGTTAGAACTGTGTTTTCTTGTAGCAATAGCTAGGAATTAGAAAAGATTAGACTAAGTGTTTTTCTGTTATGTCAGAACTGTACTACTGAATTATTTTAGGTTTCTGTGTGATCTCTGAACTCTTGAATGGCACTGTGGTGTAATAGTATTGTCTTGTGTTTTAATTATTTATTATTAAATATTTTAAACCCTTTTAACTGTGGCTGGTTTGTGTAGAGATATGTTAAACTCTAGAGTGCATTGCATATTTATAGAGTTTATTGTACAAGGCCACTCTAATAACCCTTGACTGATTAGTCACACTTACCAATTGGATAATAATATTGCACAGTAATAATTGGACACCCTTTTAAGAGCCTTTGGGTAGCTGATAATTATTAGCTGGTGGCAGGAATTACTATCGTACAGTCTGGGTATAGATGCACAGCTGGAGAATCTATGTCAGCATTTCCTAGGAGTGTCTGTGAAGTTGTATAAATACTTATCTCAAAGTGTGTGTGTGTGTGTGTGTGTGTGTGTGTGTGTGTGTGTGTGTGTGTGTGAATGTGTGTCAGCTACTTGGGCAGGAACATGAAGCACTGGTTGGACAGAGAGGGTACTGGAAGTTAGCTTGCCAGCTAGGCTGAGATCTGGACCCTAAAGCTGTGCCAGTGTGGAGTCTTACTGGGGACCTGGAGAGCAAGGGAGCAACCAGCCACAGACTGACTGTGATCTCTGTGTGCTCTTAAGGGAAATTGCACTTTATTGTGTGTATTTGTTATAATTTTCCTCATATATGAGATGCCGTATCTGGTGTTACTGGTGAGGATTGAGGCTCCTTGAATGCTGGGCCAGGGCACGGGCGTCACATATTAATTGGTGGCAGTGGTTGGGATATCCACTTCACATATTAATTGGTTTGCAGTGGTGGGGTCCACTTCACATACTAATTAGTGGGCATTAGTGGAATATCCACATCACATATTAATTAGTTGGCAAATACTAATTGGCTTGTAGTGGTGTGGGTAGAGTGACTCCTGTAGCTTATGTACAGTGATCTCTGAAGGTGTTGTGTATTCTAAAGCAGCCATGCAGTGAATACTCAGAGTTCAGATCACAATTGTTTTATTTCTTGTTAGCTTACTTAGTCAGGGTGAGCAGGCAACATGTCAGCAGAGGAGTATGGAATGTTGACAAGGAGCCAGCTGGTAGAGATGTGCCAGGCTAGAGGACTGGTGCATAGAAACCTGACTAAGGCAGACCTGATTGCAGCCTTGGTTACAGCTGCATCAGAAAACAGCATACAGGAGGACAATCAGACTGGCAGTGGAGATGCTATTTCCTCTGAGAATGGACAGCTCAACCTTTCTACAGTGGACTTAAAAATCCAGCCGGAGCTAAAGAGACTTGAGTTGGAGGTCAGGCATTTGGAGATAGAAGCTGAAGAAAAGGAGCTTCATAGGAGGCATAAGAGGGAAATGTTGACTCTTTGCCAAAGTCATGCGGGTAATGAGGAAGGGAGTAACTGGCCCCAGAAGCACAACAGGTCAGTAAATTTCTTCCGCAATTTAAAGAGGGGGATAATTTTGATAGTTTCATTCATATGTTTGAGAGGGTATGCAAACAGTATAGTGTTGACCAAAGGCTCTATGCATAGTTCCTGAGCCCCTTACTCCATGGGGAAGCTGTAACTTTTTTGTCAAAAATACCTGACACTGTCTGTTTTGATTTTACTGCTGTAAAAAATGTCTTTTAGAATGTTTTAAGCTAACACCCAAAATGTATAGGAAAACATTTCGTGAGCATAGATGCAAGGCAGATGAAAGTATTTGTGAATATGTTGCTGAGCACTTATTTTCATAGCTGGGTGAGTGGATGTCAGGTCACCCCTTTTGAAGGGCTGGCAGATCTTTGGTGAGGGAACAAGCTCTTTGCACTTTGCCTGAGGACCTGAGGATCTGGTTAGCTGATAGACAATGTGCTACGTCAGATGAGATGGGGAAGAAGGGAGACCTATACCTGAAAAGGAAGGGGATCCCCAGTACTGCTCATGGGTCTAAAGGAAACCATGGTGGGCAGTATAGACTGCCCCAACAGAATCTGCCAGTAGCAGGGGAAGCCACTAGTCCAGGAGCTAGGGTTAAATGTTTTGAATGTAACCAGTAGGACCATGTGGCACACAGGTGTCCACGGAGGCAAGGTGGTGAACCAAACGTGAGGGACCCAGTAAGTGGGAAAGACAAAATGCCAATAGGTTGTCTTGAGATAACATGGGTACTAAACTACCATGTTGCAGATGTCCTGGAGGGAAGGATTTGGATGAGGCAGTACCATGTGCTTATGCAGTTACACATGGTCAGGATAGGAGACAAGCATGTGGGTCTGGTAGCCTGGGGGAGACAAAGACAGATTGCATACTTGCAGCAAGAACTGGTGAGGTGGTTACTTCAGGGAGTGAGCTACACTGTAGCAGTGAGACTGAAGGTGAGCCACAGCTACTTGTGGGTACTGATGTTCCCTTGGACAGGGTAACTGCAAAGGTAGAGGTGAGTGGTAGTACCCAGGTTGACAGTGAGGCACCACTGTCAGAGGATGCAGACTTCCTGTGGAAGGGGAACTGGGAAGGGTTACAAGGTGAGTGTTGAAACAGGCACAGCTCTCAGACCCTACATTGCAAGGCCTGAGGCAGGTAGCTAGGGAGGCACCCGATTCTCAAGGAAAGGAGGAATCTGTATACTGGGACAAAGGGTTACTGTACAGAGAGTGGACCCATGAGGGAGGCCTAGAAGGTGAGAGAGTACAGCAGTTGGTAGTGCCTAGAGCCTACTGTCTGGTGCTTCTAGCCATAGCCCATGATATTCCCTTTGCAGGTCATATGGGCATAAAATTTACAAAGAGGCATATTATGCAGATCTTCTATTGGCCTGGAATTTCCAGACATGTAACATTGTACTGCAGGACCTGTGAGCAGTGCCAAAAGGTACGCAAGGCTGGAGACAAGATGAGAGCTCCTTTGATGTCTTTGCCTGTGATTGAGGAGCCATTTCAGAGGGTAGCTATGGATATTGTGGGTTCTGTGAGTACCCTAAGTTCCACAGGGGAAAAAGTATATCCTAGCTGTAGTGGATTATGCTATACGATACCCTGAGGCAGTGGTTTTGTCCTCCATTGAGGCAGAGAAGGTAGCAAATGCTTTATTAGAGATTTTCAGCACGGTGGGTTTCCCAAAAGAAATACTGTCTGACAGAGGTGCTGATTTCATGTCAGACCTGCTGGCTTGTCTGTGGACATCCTGTGGGGTGAATCACATGAAGACCCCCCCCTACCATCCCGAGACTAATTGTATTGAGAGGTTAAACTCTGCAATCAAGTCCATGCTATGGGCATTTGCAGATCAGTTTAAGAGGGAGTGGGACAAATATTTGCCACATCTGTTGTTTGCTTACAGAGAGGTTCCCCAGGAATCCACAGGTTTTCCACCCTTTGAATTGCTGTATGGGCATAGGGTAAGGGGACCTCTAGATTTAATTTGAGATGAGTGGGAAGGTGAGTGCAAGACTCAGAAGGAGTCTGTTGTGGCATATGTCCTAAACCTCAGGACAAGGCTCAGGGAACTCATGGGCTTGGTCCAGGAGAACCTGGCAGAAGCCCAACAACAGAAAAAGGTGTAGTATGACAGAAATGCTCAAGCTAGAGAGTATGCTGTAGGGCAGCATGCAATGGTTCTCATTCCTGTCAGACACAACAAACTGCAAGCAGCTTGGGAGGGTCCCTACAAGGTGGTAAGAACGGTAAGTGATGTTAACTACATGGTGGAACTGCTGGGCAGACTACAGTGGGCAGGGTTGACCATTAAGCTGAGCAAATGACAGGTGGGAATGACAGAGGTCTCCTACCTAGAACATAGAGTGGGGAATGATAAGATAAGGCCAGAACCTGCCAAAGTGGAAGCCATTCAGGCATGGCCTGCACCTGTTACCAAAAAGCAGGTGAGGGCATTCTCAATGACAGCAGGGTACTACAGAAAGTTCATCCCCAGTTATAGTACCATACCTGCTTCCCCCACAGACCTGACAAGGAAGAACAGGCCAGATAAGGTAGTGTGGACCCCAGCATGTGAGCAAGCTTAAAGAAGCTTTGGGGGCAGCCCCTGTGTTAGCCAGTCCAAATTACAGCAAAAAAGTTGTTGTACAGGTGGATGCTTCAAAACATGAGGTGGGGGCTGTACTTAGCCAGATGTCTTCAGAGGGGGAAGAGCACCCAGTGGTTTATCTCAGTCATAAGCTCCAACCCAGGGAGGAATGCTATGCAGCTGTAGAAAAGGAATGTCTAGACATAGTGTGAGCACTCCAGAAACTACAGCCTTATCTGTATTGAAGAAAATTCACTGTAATGACAGATCACAACCCTCTAATATGGTTAAACAGAGCCAGTCAGCAAAATGCCAAGTTGTGAAGATGGAGCCTGTGTTTGTAAGCATAGGATATGTCAGTGCAGCATCGCAGTGGTAGTAGCAATGCCAATGCAGACAGGCTCTCAAGAGAGGAAATGGGGTGAGGTACACTCAGATAAACCTAACCCTCTCAAGCAGCGTTTATCAAGGGTCACTTGAAAATCTAGCTTGAGTTCTCCGAGAAGGGGGGAGAAATGTGAAGACTGGTAGAGAAGGGTGAAGGCTGCCAGCCTAACCAAATAGAATTTGATACATAATTTTGGCATTTGTAAATATAAATGTAAAGTACAGGCTTGTTTCTTAAATGAAAGAAAATACTAAAATGTTGAACTTTAAGATTGTAGCAACATTGCCATCTGCTGTAAGAAAAACTAAGTCAAGTGTTTCAAATCTTTCGTTTGAAGTTAAAATTATTTCAAATCTATCCTTTGATTTGTAGAGCTCAGAGTCAGCCTGCCTGGGCTAGCACATTTTTTCTATTAACTTAAGGAATAATTACTAGAGTGTACATGTGAAATGTCTTTTATTGTTGTAGCTTCTTGAGCAGGTGTTAGCTTGCTAAATAATGTAGCCTGTTGGCCTAGGAACTCCAGGATAAGTGTAAAAAAAATTATGTAATGGGAGGTAAATGAGAATGATGTAATCTGGGAGGGCCCAGCAGAATTGTTTGTTAGTGATTTTAAAAACTATTGCTCAGAGAGAGACTGTAAGCATTTTGATCTTGGACATCCAATTCAGCACTGCCTTATGCTCTCTTTATGTTAGTAGTATGTTAGAACTGTGTTTTCTTATAGCAATAACTAGGAATTAGAAAACATTAGACTAAGTGTTTTTCTGTTATGTCAGAACTGTACTACTGAATTATTTTAAGTTTCTGTGTGATCTCTGAACTTTTGAATGGCACTGTGGTGTAGTAGTATTGTCTTGTGTTTTAATTATTTATTATTAAATATTTTTAAACCCTTTTAACTGTGGCTGGTTTGTGTAGAGACAAGTTAAGCTCTAGAGTACATTGCATATTTAAAGAGTTTATTGTACAAGGCCACTCTAATAAGCCTTGACTAATTAGTCACACTTACCAATTGGATAATAATATTGCACAGTAATAATTGGACACCCTTTTAAGGGCCTTTGGGTAGCTGATAATTATTAGCTGGTGGTTTCAGGAATTACTACCGTATAGTCTAGGTATAGGGGCATAGCTGGATAATCTGTGTCAGCCTTTCCCAGGAGTGTCTGTGGAGTTGTATAAATACTTATCTCAAAGTGTGTGTGTGTGTGTGTGTGTGTGTGTGTGTGTGTCAGCTACTTGACCTGGGGCATGAAGCACTGGTTGGACAGAGAGGGTACTGGAGGTTAGCTTGCCAGCTAGGCTGAGATCTGGACCCTATAGCTGTGCCAGTGGGGAGTCTTATTGGGGACCTGGAGAGCAAGGGAACAACCATCCCCAGACTGACTGTGATCTCTGTGTGCTGTTAAGGGGAATTGCACTTTACTGTGTGTATTTGTTATCCTTTCTCCTATATGAGACACCCTTTTGGTGTTAGTGGTGAGGATTGAGGTTCCTTGATTGCTGCTCCAGGGCACGGGCATCACAGTTGTGTACTCTCTGTACTGTACACAAGCATGCCTCTCAAGTGTCACACTGTCATGGAATGTAATTGCTGTTGTGTAATCCCTCTGTCACAGATGTATCATCAACATGATTATATGTCAATATCAAATTAATAGTGCATTAGCCCACAGTACTCCTTGGTAATTACATAGGTCCACTTGATGTGCATGTATTCTTTGTAGATATGTACCTGCAGGTGTTACTGCTTGATCCATAGTGTCCTATGAGGATAGCATGAGAGGTATGCATGTGCTACAGCAGCTATAGAGCACATTTACACATAAAGAAAGGACAGACCTGTAGCTAGCATTACTGTTGTTAGCTATATAGCCCATGATGGCATTAATGGACTACATTTCTCTCTCTTTCCACCCCTTATCTTCATATATTTATTATTGTTATATATTGGTTATGGTTTACTATTAACATGTGTTGTTCCAAAAACTGTGTTTTGGGCATGTATGTTATTAATGTTATGTATTACTATGGTTGCATATTACCATATCTTGTTGAATTACCTATTCCGTTGGTCTTATGCTGTAACTGTTACTGACATGCTGTTAATATATTGACTGTTCTTTTATTTGTTGTTTTTCACATTATATACAGTCAACTGTAATGGGGTTATGTTCAATGTTCTGGCATGCTGTTTTTATTAACAATGATTTTGTTCATAACTCACCCATGTTTGTTGCTCTACCTCCATACCCACAGCATGCCTGTGTAGGCCGGTTCCTGGTGATCCACCTACCCTACCTCAGCCAGCTGTGGCACCAGGTACCAGCTTGTCTGGAACCCAAGCTGGTGGTGCCCCTGTGCTGGCCCTACCCCACCTTCAAGTGGAGCTACATACTGGGATGGGGCCCATCCACACATGAGAGTGGGGGTGGAGGGGGGGTTGTCACCCAGGATCAGCTACTGGCCATGGTGCACAGGATTGTGCATAAGAGTTATGAACAATGCCTGCACAAGACTGAGGTCAGACTGGATAACTTGATGTGGCCTGAGGGCCTTGGCACCCAGCATCCTGCACAGCCACCTTCAGGGCAGTGAAGGAGCAGTGTTGACTGCCCATGGGTGGAGTTCTCAGTCATTCTGCTACTGCCTGGAGGCACTTGCACCTCTGATTCCACAACACCCTCCCCATACAAGTTGTTTACCCCTTGAAGTGTCACACACCACCCCTGTATGCTGTCTTCTCTGTCTTGTCTGTCTGCAAATGCAACCTCTCCTACCTAACTTACCACCCCACATGTACATATATCCCTCCCCCAACAATCCACTCTCTCCTTAGAAAATGGCACCTGTCCCACAAAAAAAAATTACCCCATACATAGCTCACTATTTCACACACACATGCTTACTGGACACAACTAATTATTACATACATTAATGAACATATTTATGTTGCCCTCACCCCATTCTCTGGGGTGTGAGGCTCCAAATTCAAAATTATGTAAAGCCTGCATGTCTGTTGCTGTACAAGAAATGGCAAGCTATAATCCTTTCCTACACCCTTCCTGCATAACCCTACCTGCCTTTCATTATGTATCCCCCCTGCTTTCCCCCATTTCACCATTTCCTATCACCCCCTTTTTTTCTTTTCCTTTTTTATTTTTAGCATGGGTTTGCACAGAGCTAAGCAGCACACAGTGATGCAGCACACCATGCAAACCCACGCATACCAGTGCAAACCAGCTTAAAAGTGCCTTAATCATCTTATGTGTTTGTCAGAGTGTTAGGCACATCTGCAAAATAATCTCCCCTGCCACATCTCAAATGCAGGTCCCTGTCAACTAGGGCACAGTACATTAGCTCACTAGGCCACTCAGCTCTGAATTAAAGCAGGTGTTTCCAGCAACATATACTGATTGCCACTGACACACTGAAAGTATATACAATGGAAAAAACGGGACCGCGCTTGCAACTGTGATGCAGTCACTACACCCGTACACAGCCAAATAAATAATAATGGATGTATGTGAAGCTTGGGATAGCAGAGATATGTCAGCTGTACAGACTGTTGCAGAATGTCCACAGTTTTGCCCCCTAGTTTTGGCATGGTTTTCACAAAAACATATGTTTCTGGTAAAGTACTAGCAAGTCATTAAGGATTGAGGTTAGAAAATCATGACAGACATTTGAGTGTCACACTTCATACCCTTCAGATAACACATGCTAATGCAAATCCTGTGTCATAGACTATATGCATGCACATATATTTTGCAAATACACCTGCTGCAGCACTGACTCAGTAGCTCAATCTGTTAAATGCCTTTCATGCAGTACATTTTGCCGTCCACAGTCCTGGGTTTGAATCCAATGTGTTGCACTACAATTACATTCTTGTGAATACAGCAAATAATGGCCAAGTCATGCAATTTTAACCAAAACATGTTGCTGCTACTGAATTAACTGCTACCCATGTAAGGCCTGTAGGTAGGGACACAGTGTACATACTTGTATAGCCTACCTATATGTTGCCTAGAGCTCACTGATTGGCACTGTTGCATAACAGATGTACCTTAAGCACATGCCTGGACTGGATTGTTATGGGTACCCTCACCCTGGTTCTGCTGTAATGACAGAGCTGACACTGCTCTCTCAGTGACTCATACAGCTTTCTGTTCTCCAAAGTGTTCACACACACACACACACACACACACACACACACACACACACACACACACACACACACACACACACGTGTCCTAGGCTGCAGCAGTAGCTGCAGCCTGCAACATATGCAGATGTATGTTAAGCTATCTGCTACAGACCTACAATACCTCCCAATCCACAAAGGATCCAGACAACATCCATACATAAAGGGGTGGGGGCAAAGGTCAGGCAACAGGGACATGTTTCACAGTTTACCTCTGCAAACATAGTGAGCAGACAGACTAGCAGCTACTGCAGCAGCATGCATATTCTGATGGGTATGATGTCTGGCACTCACATGTCTCTTCCCCTTTACTGACCTCAACCCACAATGTTTAACAGTGAACTGCCAGATAATCACAATGCCATTTGACAATGGCCAAACATAGCATACAAAACTGTGGGCATACCTCATAAATCTCAACAGTGGACAGTACTTGTACCTACCATCTGTGGTGCTGTAGTCTCCAAACCTCAATAATGTCCATCTGAAAGACTAAGAAAGGTGCCAAGGCCTACATGAAGGCCTTAAATATTGCACTGTGGCACCATGTCATTGGCTATTGAAAGTGCAACCCAGCTGTGTTGGATCCAATTAGCAAGGCTGAGCCACAGACTGGTGCACAGGCAATTACCTGTTAATGAGTATGACCTACAAAAGTCAAGCAACTGCCTATGGGAAACAGGTCTGTAAGTTGCTTTACCAAGACAGAATACGATTTAGCAAGCTTTTTCTCTTGAGGATTTGCTCACATACGGATTATGTCACTCTACCAGGTATATCATACAAGTTCCCATATAATGGGATGCAGATGGGAGGATGCAGTTATGGGGAATAGGGATTACAACAGTAGGCCTGTAGTACATCTCTGGAAATAACATGTTGGTGATACTCTGCTGTCCAACAGCTACAGGCATGCCTCTCAACTGTGCCTGCTGTGAATGAAATCACAGCTCTGGCCCTCTCACTCCCTCCTACAATGGTCAGCTCCTGTACGAAAGCTACTGGATTGTGAGTTAGACATACTGACAGTAAGTAAGGGTGGACACAGCTGTCATATCACATGATGTACTGTCATTCAGCTCCTCTCAGTCTGTGAATGTCATACAAGAATAGTTCAGAAATTGTAAAGGTGTCCCTGACTGTTCCTGATGTACTCTGGCTAGGTCACTGTTTTGTTGACATTCATATCTCACCACTTGACAGCTATGGCTAACATATCTGGCAACCCCCTACACCAGGAATTCAGGTCATAGCCATTGTTAGTGTGGGGACATGGACCCAACCTCAGTGACAGAGTGTACATATTGGTCATACAAAGTAAAGAGTATGAACAGAGTAACAAATATTACTGTAGCATATTTTTTTCAGAGGGTTCTGATATGTGACGGCCAGATTCTCTATATTCATAGGTTCATAGGTAGGCACTAGGCTATTGGCCCAAAGGCCTAAGTAAGCCTAACCAACAAGGTTCCCTGACTTACTCCATGCAAGAAAGTTATTTTCCTGTGCCCCTGTCGAGCAGAGCCACAGAAGTAATCCCAGAGGTGTATTTCCTATTTCTCATTCACTCGTCAAGATTTTTCTTCAAGAGTGCTAATGAGGAACTTTGCTTGACATAGACGGGTAGCTTGTTCCAGAGTATGGGAAGTCTCTGGGACAGGAATCTATTGCTCCAGCATGTCCTGTTTATTGTGGTGACAAGGTTTAGGTCCCTAGAGTATGTAGCTCAGAGGGATTGGTATTTCTTTAGGTGTAGCATGTCCAACAGCTTTGGGTTTGACATAGCTTTATATGTTAGGCAGAGATCACCTCAGAGTAGGTGATATGCTACGGAGTAAAGCTGGAGTTTTTTGAGACACAGTCAATGTAGGGCATCTGAGGCCAGTAATACTCTTTGCAAGGTACTTCTGTAGCCATTCCAGCTGCTGCAGATGTCTTGTGAGGTACTGTCCAAAAGGGGCATTGTACTCTATAATGAGTCTAATGAGTGTCTGGATGAGAACCCTTTTGTGATGAGGTGTGCCACATAGAGGGATTTCCTGACTACTGTGGCAACGTGATTATCAAAGGAGAGATTACTTTCCACCTGAATCCCAAGGTCTCTTATCACACATTCAGCATTAAGTAGACTGCCGCCTATGTGGAAGTTCATGGGTACAGAGTTTTTACCAAAGGGGATGACAATGCACTTTCTGGCATTGAGCTTGAGACCATGGCTCTGACACCAGGCATCTGTCTCAGTGAGGGCCTTCTGTAGGATGTTCACATCATTTGGGGACTAAGCTATGGCTCCTAGTTTGCAGTCATCTATGAACTTCATTAGCCAAAGGCCTTTTGTGTTAGCCTGTACTTCAGAGAAGTAGATACCAAACAGGAGAGGTCCCAGGACTGAACTCTGTGGTACTTCACTTGTCACTGGTCTGAAGTCAGATTTGGAGTCTGCAACTTTTACAGTGCAGATTCTGTCAGTTAGCCAGTTGGCAACCCATCTTGTGATGTAGGGATTTATACCTAGTTTAGTGAAGTTAGCTATAATTTCAGAATGGGAGATGGTGTCAAAAGCCTTGGCGAGGTCAAGATAGGCTATGTGAACTACCTTACCCTCATTTACGGTTTCGGTGACTGCCTCAAATAAGTCGATCAGGTTCAGGAGGCATGATCTCCCTTTCACAAACCCAAACTGGATGGGGTCCAGAGTTTGGAGTTTACCAATGTCTTTGTTTATGAGTTCCATGATGATACATTCCATGACCTTACAGACCAGGCTCATCAGGCTAATAGGGCGATAGTTCCCAGGATCAGTGGTGGCTCCCCCTTTGTGGAGGGGGATAACTGTTGCTGTGCACCATTCAGTGGGCACAAAGCCTGACGTGAGGCTATGATTGAACATGATGCTTAGGTGGGGAGCCAGTTCATTCTGAAGTTCATGTAAAACGCAGCCTGGGATGTTGTCCGGTCCCATGGATGCTGTGTTTTTGACTTTAGTGAGTGCAGCTTTTGATTACAGGGACTCTGCATTCTTCCTGTATATATATATAGGCCCTTTAGGGGGTGGGGGGGGGGGGTAAAGTTAGCACTGAACCTATTTGCCAGGATGTTGACAATATCAGTTGGTTCTGTAATTTTCATGTCGTTGTGCTGTAACTCAGAGCAGATCTGGGTATGGCCATTGAGACTCTTGACATAGCTATAGAATGCTTTGTGGTTGTCACTAGAATCAGTGGTGATTTTGTTTTTGTAGCTAGCTTTGGAGGATCTTATAAGGGATCACAGCTTCTTACTGAGGTTGACCAGAGAGCTCCACCACTAATGGGATTTTACTGTCTTTTGCAACAGTTTCTTCCTTCTGTTGTAGAGTTTGTTTATAGCAGGGGATCACCAGATTTGCTTCCTTTTTTGGGAGGACAGCGTCTTTGTTCTATTTGGGATAGCACAATCCATGCATTCGTGTAAGTGCTTATAGAGTGCATTTGTGTAGGATTCAGAAGTCGTAACTCTATTGTCCATCTGCATGGGTATCATAAAGTTCACCACTTCTGTCTTAAGAAGCATGAAGTTAGCTTTGGAGAAATTTTTTACCATGGTTTCCTTAATGGGGTGTGGGGGCTGGATGTGGATATCTAGGCTGATTAGAGTATGGTCAGATATGACCAATGAGGAGTTGACTTCAGGTGTGGAACACTGGTCACTCATGTTGATAATGACTAGGTCTAGGATATTGTAGCCCCTGCTGGGGTGTGGAAAGGTTGATCCAGGGCATTGGAATTTATGAATTCCAGGAAACGTTGAGCAAAGGAGTTGGTACATGACTGTTTTCTCAGTTAATGGTGGGGTAGTTGAAATCACTCATTATTAGGGTGTTTGATTGAACCCTAATATTTTCCAGTATATCAAGAAAAGAGGAGTGGGAATTGTGGTGCATGGTGGGGGATCTGTAGCAAACTACAATTTGGATTGCAGTTTTGCCCAGAGTTATTTGCACTTGGATAACCATGGATGCATTATGCTGAGCAACTTGCCTGGCGATGTGGATATCCTTAATGAATATGGACACACCACTGCCTTTGGTGTTCTGGTCCAGGTTAGATGGCCGAAAAAGGTGGTATGAGTTATAGCCTGGTAATGCAGGGGTGCTCTCTGGAGCCTTGAGCCAGGTCTCAGTCATTGAACAGACATCGATGTTCTCCATTTTAAGGAGTGCCTCGAGGGAGTGCATTTTGAGATTTAGACTTCTAGCATTGAGTAGCATTACCCTCAGCTTTTGCTTGCCTGTTCCTGTTATGGTGGTGAATTTGTCATTTGAACCTTGCCTAATAAAGGCACTATAGGGGTGGCAAGAGCCTTAGCCAGTATCCAGAATCTCAGGGTTGACAGGTGCAGGCCATGTCTGGCAAAGCATTGTGGTCTGTCGACCATGTCATCCCAGGCAGACAGATACTGGATCCCCTTAGGATAACACCAGAAGCTTAGCCAATGGTTGAAGCCAATCATTTTTGTTCTTGTGCTGTGGTATCATTCTGTGTCCTTGTACTGTGGTATCATTCTGACAATAACCATTAATTATTGGCCAACCATTTTTCAGACATCCACATATTTGTGCCAAGATGGCCACATATATCAGGCACACATACACATTCCACAAATATCTGTGTACTGGGCAGGCATGATGCCTACAGGGATGATATACTACAACAGGTTTGCATTGCTGTCTGTCATTGTGGTAGACTGCTGTGCCCCTATTTGTCTGATACTGGCTGTATGACATAGTAGTGGGATCTTGCACATAGGGGACTGACCACATTAGATGGTGTTGATGGGTGTGGAGACATATAGCATACTCTGTCATGGGACACAGGGACATATCCGGTATTGCTATTATGTTGGTGATAGCCACATATATAGTGTGTTGATAGACTGTGGAGTATGATTTGGGAGGTAGCAGTGGACAGTGCAGGCCATTTTGGTTGTGCAGGGTCTGCACATACTGGATATCCATAGGTTCATAGGTTCATACTAGGCTATCTGCCCTGGGGCATTTATAAGCCTAGCCCAAGCGTGTTTGGCTTTTGCCACCCTTTGATTTGAGTTTGTTGTGCCCTTTTTAAGGTTAGTTTACTGTGCCTCTTTCTAGTAATGACACAGAAGTAATCCCCGGGGTAAACCTACGATCTCCCATCCACTCATCAAAATTCCTCTTGAAGAGAGTCAGTGAGGTGCTCTGCCTAACATGGACTGGGATTCTATTCCAGAGCGAAGGGAGCCTCTGGGTTATGAATCTGTCCCTCCAGCATGTTCTATTTATTTCTGTGCTGAGGTTCAAGTCCCTCAAGCACGTGGTTCTAAGGGATTTAGATTTTCTGAGGTGGAGCATGTCCATTAATTCTGGGTTGGACATAGCTTTGTATGTCAGGCATAGATCGCCACGAAGTAGGCGGTATGCAACTCAGTAGAGCTGGAGTTTTTTTAACCGGGCAGCATATGGGATCTGAGGTACTTTTGGGGTCTTTCTAGTTTCTGCAGGTGTCGGGTAAGGTACATCCCAAAAGGGGCATTGTATTCTATGATGGGTCTGATGAGGGATGAATAAAGGGGCACTATTACCTCATTTGATCTAAATGTGAATCCTTTTGTGATAAGGTGGGCTATGTAGAAGGTCTTTCTAACCACTTTGGCAATGTGGTTGTCAAAGGAGAGATTGCTATCAACTTGGGTCCCCAGGTCCCTAATTACTTTTTCCGTACTTAATGGGTTACCACCTATGTGGTAATTTGTGGGCACTTCATTTTTGCCAAAGGGTATGACTATACACATTTTGGCATTTAGCTTTAGGCCATGGCTCTGGCACCAGTTATCCATCTCTGTGAGACCTTTTTGGAGGATATTCATGTCAGCTGGAGAGTCAATTATGATGCCCAGTTTGCAGTCATCTGCGAACTTGGTCAGCCATAGTCCTCCCATGTTGGTCTGTACCTTGGAGAAGTATATGCCGAACAAGAGAGGTCCCAGGACAGAGCCTTGTGGGACACCACTTGTAACTGGTTTCGAGTCTGACATGGCACCGGCAATTCTGACTCTGTGGGTTCTGTCTTTGAGCCAGTTAGCAACCCATCTTGTGACATAGGGGTTTATATTTAAGCTGGATAGCTTATCGATGATGCCCGAATGGGGTATTGTGTCAAATGCCTTTGCGAGATCCAGATAGGCTGTGTGGACCACCTTCCCTTCATCTATGGCCTTGGTGACTGTTTCAAAAAAGTCGACCAGGTTCAAGAGGCAGGATCTGCCCTTGACAAAGCCGAATTGGGTAGGATCGAGTGTCTGTAGGTCCCCAATGTCTTTGTTTATGAGTTCCATGATGATCCTCTTCATGGCTTTGCAGATAAGGCTAGTTAGGCTTATGGGGCGATAGTTACCAGGGTCCGTTGAGGCACCACCTTTGTGGAGTGGGACCACTGTTGCTGTACGCCATCTTTGGGTACATATCCTGTAGTGAGGCTGAGATTGTACAGCAGTTTTACGTGAGGGTTTAGTTCTTTTTGGAGTTCATGTAGGACGCAACCTGGGACACCGTCTGGTCCCATTGAAGCAGTGTTTTTTGCTTTGGAGAGGGCGGCTTTCACCTGAGCATCTGAGATGTTAGGGAGGTTGCACTCTGCTGGGATAAACATTTGCTCTTCTGGGGGAGAGGGGGGGGGAGTTTGCACTGAACCTGTCTGCCATGCACGCCCCTCTGCTCCGTTTGCTGGATTGCATGACTACTTACTACTGTGTAAGCTCTGTGCCTCTATGCCTACACAGAAATCACTCCATGTAGACTTTATTGAATTACCCTCTAAAATCTGTATTGCTGCATACTCTCATTTTGAAGCTGTCATAAAAATAAAATTTTCCCTTGTAGTTTTAAGAAAATGAAAACTATGGAAGATGTAGCTTTAAATAACATTTTAGCTGAGAATAAGTTAATTATTAAATGATTATTTTTCAGAGACTTATATTCACAGAGCACTTCTTTATTACATTAAATGGTAGGTATTTAAACTGTTTACATCACAGAGTACCCTGTTATTTTTCTTTTTCATTATTATGCTATGAAAGTTAAGCCATGTTCTATTAGAATATTAACCAATGCTCATATTCCTGCTGTCTTTAGAAAATGGGTACTGCATTCTTTCTTGTTTTATTATACTAGGTGATATAATGTTTGAACAGGCTGCTATACAATGGTCATGTTTAAGTAATTATGCTATCTTCTATGAGTTGACCTTTGTGCATGTTCCTGCAGTTTATAAAGGTGGACACAAGGTAATCAAGCACTATTTATCTGTTTTAAAATATTGAAATTCTCAAGTTTCCATATTCTTTGTCAGTCATTATCTACTTTAAAGTACTTGTTGAGTTTAGCTACCATTTAGCTGTGGCTATAAAATAAGTATAGATTCTGTTACAATCACTGGCTCAAAACTATGGCTTCAAATATATAGGTAGCTATTAACCTACAATGGCTTAAATCAAAGCTATACAATATTTCTTTTACAATATACTCTACAATCGTCCTTTATTTTTGATAAGCTTCATAGATAATTGAAAGTTTTTTAGTGGTTGTTTGAACATTTTACACATTTATGAACACGTCAATCAAAACTGAAATTACCAGTGATACTTTCTGCTAGAGTTTTGCTGCATGCCCATCTCTATCTTCCACACTTTGTCACTGCAACGCTGTTTCTTTGCTCTTTCTAAAGCAATTCCATCTTGCAAAGATGTAGCTAGTGTGGGAAGAGAGGTGCCACTGACCTCGGTAGAAAATGTTAGGGGATACCATTGTCAGATCTCACTCTGTCTTTAGTGAATGCCGGCATTGAGAAATAAATGGTGGTATATTGCATTTGTAGTTAGAACAGAAGTACTCTAATGTGGCTTCCTTACAGTTGCTCACGGTGAAATTACTTGAACATCAGTAGCACACAGAAAAAAAAGACAAAATGCATCATGCCTATCACTTTAATTGCTTGGTATGATTTCTGAGTCTATGGCAGCAATGATTCACTTATTTTATATGATTTCTCCTTTTATGAGTTGCCTATATGCCTATTTGGGGGTGCAGAGGGCTTACCCATATATATATATATGTATATATATATATATATATATATATATATATATATATATATATATATATATTTTTTTTTTGTCCTTCTGTATTTTGAATATTTTTTTTCAGCTTTTAGGAAGTCAGTGTTTCATAGTAGAAACATATAGCACTTCATATGTGGCATAAACTGTGGCAGTAACCTGGTATAAATGCATTAGGGGTACCAGATCAAAGAATGGTACAAGGTGCCAAAATAGCAAGCTATTTCCTCTGTCAATCCCTTCTGATGGTTTATACTACTTAGTCCACATATATCAGATGCTTACATACTCTCCATGACAGTATTTTCTCACATGTATTTTGAAATGTCTCTTTCTAATTGTCATCCATGCTCCCTTTGCCTCCTGTATCCTGACAGCTCAAATCCCATTCTCCTACTTTTTTTCTCAAAGAATGAGGCACATCATAACATTGTCTTCACTTCTCATTAATGCATGTCTCTGTTTATACCATGAGACATCTGTATATTTCATTCCATTGATAACTTTTCTCAATTTGAATTTGACTTACCTAATTTCCTTCCATTTGTATGGCTTCTAGCACTCTGCACAATACTATAGATGCAGTGTTACTTTCACCACCTAGAGGTAAGGATGAGCTCTGAATCTCTGAAATGGACTCCTATTTTGTGTACTATATAATCGGGGCAGCCGTGGTAGTGCAGATGTTTGCGTTGCCACCTCACAGCAAGAAGTTCTCCATTTCAATCTTTAGCTGGGGTGCCTTCTGTGCGGAGTCTGCATGTCTTCCCTGTGGTCACGTGGGTTTCGTCCGGGTGCTTCGGTTTCCTCCCACATCCCAAAGACACGCTGTAGGTGGATTGGGCACTCTAAAATTGGCCCTAGGTGTGAGTGTGTGCATGTGTGTGCCTTCTGTGGAAGGTTGGGTGCCGGCCTGACAACTCGACACTGTAAAAACTCCTCTGCAATCATTTATTTATTTATTTGCAGTTGGTTTACCAGGATAGTCCATTGGGCCAAGATGAACCCATTTTCAATGGAGTCCTGGGGAGAAAAGCTCCAAAAACAAGGTTACATAGTTTTTGGATATGTATTACAATATTTACAAAATTACATAGTTAAGCATATTTCAGATGGTACATACTATAAAAGCAACTCATATTACAGTATTTACAATATTATATAGTAAGAGTATAACATTTAGGTGGAATTACTGATGAAACTGATTAGGAGATGAAAACATTTCAGCGGAGATACTAAGAGCCATTTTGAGTAAGGAAGTTAGCTAAAAGGATACAGAGTAATACTATAGGAGAGGCAGAAACAAGGAAATTGTAGGTAAGGAGGAGGAAGGAGGTAAAGGCAGACATGAGTTCTTGTTGGTATGTAGGAAAAGAGAGGTAAAGGCAGTCTTGATTTATGAAGGGTGGGTGCAAGAGCATTCCCACTGGGTTAGTAGATGAGAGTAAAGGGATTTTTTGAATGTAAAATGGTTGAAGGTGGTACGAATAGCTGGAGGTAGGGAATTCCAGAGACGAGCTAGACTATAGGATAGGAGATTTTTACCTGGGGGTCGAATTGGTTTGTATAATTCAATTAGGTTTTGGTTGTTAGTTCTGAGTACTCTATTGGGCATGTGCATTTTAAAGGCAGAGGAGAGAGATGGACAAAGGAAGGGTTTGAAAATGAGCTTATGAGCAAGAGTAAGTTGAGAATAGATAAGTTGGTTGTGTAGTTCTAGCCATTCTAGTTTGTGGAGAGTAGAACAATGGTGCGTAGATGCTTTATGACTAGCAGCAAATTTGGCTATTTTATTGTAGCATGAGGAAAGTTGTGTTTTGAGTGAAGATTGTAGGTTAGTCAGGAGTGGGGCTCCATAAAGAAGAGAGGGAATCAGGAATGTAGAAGAGAGAGTGATTTTAGTAGAGGGTGTAAGGAAACAATTTTGTCGATAGAGCATGCCTAGTTTCTGATGAGTTTTTTTGATGTTAAGTAGTATGTGGGAGTTGAATTTAAGCTGACTATCAATTTGAACCCCAAGTAACTTAGCCTCTGGCACCAATTCCAAGGTTGTGTTGTTGTTACTAGTGATTAAAAAAGAGTTTGGATTGATAGAGATGTGTTTAGAGGGTGTAAATACCATTAGTTTGGTTTTAGAAGCATTTAGTGCTAGGTGTTTTTTTCTCATCCATTGTTCAGTGATTGAGAATGCGTCTTGTGTAAGCTTTTGGAGTGAAGGGATGGATGTGGCCGAGCTGATAATAGTTGAATCGTCTGCATATTGAGTAATATTAGTGAATGGGATGGAATTACGGAAGTCATTTATGAAGATGTTGAATAGAAGAGGACCCAATATGGAACCTTGGGGGACCCCAGTTAGGGTATTAAGGAATGAGGAGGCGGCTTTTTTCCATTTAACTGCTTGAGCTCTATTAAATAAGTAACTAGAGAACCAGTTTAATGAGGAAGGAGATAAGTTAAGTTGGGAGAGTTTCTTTAGGAGTAGTTTGTGAGAGATAGTATCAAAAGGCCTTTGAGAGGTCTAGTAGAAGGGTAGAAACAATGTGTCCAGAGTCCTGGGATTTATTTATAGTTTCTAGGAAGGAGAGGAGGGCTGTCATAGTACTTTGGCTGGGTCTAAAGCCGTGCTGAGTTGGAGTCAGCAGGTGATTGTCTAAGAGGTAAGGCAGGAGCTGCAAATGGATACATTTTTCTAGGAGTTTAGAGATGGGAGACAGAATAGCTATGGGACGGAAGTTTGTAATATTGTTATTATTGCCACCTTTATGCAATGGTATGATAAATGCCTTTCTCCAAATTTGGGGTACCATGCTTTCTTGGATAGAGCGGTTGATTAGAATACTAATAGGGTAGGCTATAGCTTCTGTGGTTATGCTAAGGAAGTAAGAAGGAATATTGTCTGGGGCATTAGAGCATGGCTTTAGTTTCTGGAGGAGTTTTTATGGTAGATGTGGGAATAGGTTTAAGTGAGAAAGGTTGAGAAAGGGGGGGTAGGGTATTTGAGGGATGTGGTATTGGAGAGGAAGTAAGAGTGGTGGTGGGAGTGGAGGGAAAGGTAGAGGTGGATGAGGGTGAAGTTGAGGATGTAGTGGTATCAGAGAAAGAGGAGGTTAGTTTGAAAATAGAATTAATGAAAAAAGAGTTGAATTGTGTAGCCAAGTCCATATCAGAAACATTGGGGTCTGGGCTGGGGTTGATTATTTTGCCAGGATTGATAAGGGAAGAGATTCCTTTCCAGAATTGTTGAGGATTTGTGTTGTTAGTGTTTTGGAGTATGGAAAAGTAGTTTTGCCGATCGGTGATGACAAGCCTTTTTACTTTGTTTCTAAGTGTTTTGAATTCATTGTGGGTGAGTGGAGTTTTATTTTTCTGATAAAGTGTCCAGGCCTTGTCTCTGTGTCGCATGGCTCTTAGTGTGTCTTTGGTTAACCAAGGGCTAGTTTTTAATTTTATTCTTTTAGTCCTTATAGGAGCATGGTAGTCTAGAAGGTTCAAGAAGGTTGTGTTGAAGTGGGCTACGGCATTATCTAGAGGTAAAGTTTTTAGAATGTTCCAGTCAACTACTTTTAGAGAGTTGGAGAAAGCTATTGGGTTGAAATTTTTATGGTTGCAGGTAGTAATATAATTTTGTGTTCTCTGTAAAGGTGCTGGTAGTCGATATGTGATGATAGGTAGGTGGTCACTAAAGGAGTCTGGAAGGGTACCACTGTTGGAGAAATAATGAGGGTGAGAGACTAGAATCCAGTCTAGAATGCTACCCTTTGAAAGAGATTTTGAGGGGCGGGTAATATTATTAATTAGTTGTGAGAAGTTGTAAAGGTTGATATTAAGTGGGTTTGAGGAAGAATGAATGGATGACCAATTGATATTGGTGTCACCCAAAATTATGATTTCATTGCTAATGCTGGAGGAGAGCCAGGATAGGATATTCTCTAGTGTGGTAATATTATCTCCGGGGGGAATGTAAAGGAAGGCTATACATATGTGCTTGTATTTATTGACTTGAAGTACTGATAGGAGTAGTTCAGCATTATTGAAACTGGGAATGGGTTTGTTATAAGGGGTGACTGACAAGGAGGATGAGTATAGTAGAGCAACCTCGCCTCCTTTTTTTTGGTTCATTCTTTTCTGATGATTGAGTAGTTGGGTGGTGTAATTTCGTGGTCCTTTATGTGGGGTTTTAACCAAGTTTCAGAGATAGATAGGGTATCAGGTTTATTATGTGAAAGCCAAGCATGGAGGTTTGGTACTTTGTTGACTATGCTTTGGGAGTTTAGAGAGGTGAATAGTATAGAATTATCGGTGTTGGTAGAGGTGGAGGGGCCTGGGTTGGGATGGATATCTCCTGATAATAGAGTGGTTATTAGATATAGGGTAAGGTTGGTGAGGTATTTGGAGTGCTTAAAGTTTAGATTGGGCTTTATTATGTAGGTAAAGGGTTTGTTAGTTACTATGGTGGTATGGTTAATTTGAGTGTTGATGAGTTTATAAGTAAAGAGTAAAATCATGAGCGGATAGGTGATCTGCTGTGGTGACCCCTAACCGGGAAAAGCCGAAAGAAGAAGAAGAAGAAGATAATCTTATGTTTAACATATTCCTTTTACAGAGGTTATTATGATTCACTTTCAGAGATATTTCCCTCAAATCTTTTTCATGTAAATACTTGATTAAAGTCCATCAAAAAGCTGCATGTATTCATAGGTCATGTTTACTAAAGTTTATAATTTACACATAACTTTTCACTTTTTTATGTAGAATTTCAACTTTTACCAATTCGTCTGCATTGTATGATATTGCAAGATCTTATCTTGAGACCAATCAGTTCATCCAGGGCTACCTCATCAATGCCTGTATGATCAGCATGTCAGTTGATATTGTTTCCTAAATCCATCATAATATCTCACACAAATACACTGGAAATTACAAAAAAAATAATACATGGATAGGACAAAATTTTAACATTAAGCCTTTTCTACAGGTGAAGCCTTCCATACCCCTGAACTTGTATATACCAGCTCCATTGTTGTAGCAATTTGAGTAAGTGAGAACTATCCCAAAAGAAATGACTCAGTGCTGGCAGATTTAGAAATCCCACTGAAAATTATTTCCTGTGGAAAACAGTGATCAATGTTGTGTTCTTCACCATATTGTTCTTCAGGCTACTGATGTTCAAAAAATTTTACCTTGACCACCTGTACAGAAGCTCTCACTTTTCTGTGGTATGTTCCCCTCTAACTGTTACTCAGTTTATTCTGGCTACAAGTTAGACCCCAATGTACAATTTCCAAAGGCCACTTCATACCATAAAATGATTTCAGCAGTTTCCTATGAAGCACCCTGAGAAAGGCCTTACTAAAATCCAAATACACCATTAATACAGGGTTCTTCTTTTCTAGTTAAGTACCAATCCACTCACAGAAGAGACTCAGTTTGGAGGAGTCAGGCTTTTAGTGTCAGAAGCCATATTCCCTGTAATCCATAGAAACTTACACATAAGATTTTAGTCAGCTGACAGTCTCTTTGTATGGTGTTCTTCAGAACTGAAGTTAGAGTAAGAGATTTATATATTTCCAGCACTCTCCTTCACCCAAACCTATACAGTGAAATTATCTTTATGTGACTCAGAACAGATGATTAACGTATTACAATGTTACTGTGCTAATTTCATTTACAGATTTAGTTAAGGGATGCAACTCAAAATGTTTGAATTTCTCTGATGAAGAGCCATTTTCATGTTGTTTGACTTGCATTTTAAAAAAAATAATAAAAGTTCCTTTGTAATTAGTTTGTAACTCAAAACTGTTTTTACTGTATGTTAATAACTCATACTGGTGAAACGTTGGTTTACCCATGTGAAAGATTCAGTAGCAGGGTACCTAATGTGTGAAGTTGTGAAAAAGCAGAAAAACCTATGTATGTATTTAAATTAATGTTCAGTGGGTATGAGTATGCAAGCCAGCATACACTTCTGATACCGAGCTCCAACGGCACTAAACAGAGTGCAACAAAGACTGCATGACTGGTGCTATCCAGAGGGGAGCTATATTATAAAAGTTTGAAGTAGTACCTTCAAAGTGAACTTACCCTAATGTTACGGGTTGCAGCCGGGGGACAGTAAACAGATGGAACACTACAGCAAAATGAGTAGCAGCCTATCCCACCAATGCTGTAGGATGTTTGACATAATAAGCTTTGCTGTGAAATCTTTAAGTACATTATATAATACTTTAGCAAAGTCATATGTTCAGCTTTAGTTTATTTTAGATTGTTTCAACATATTGTTGTTGAAATCTCAACAATAAATAAGCTATACATATGTGTGGCATACAGTTGTATTCCATAACATAACTATGAAGATGTTAATTTCTCTAGATAAATATCATCGGTAATAAAATTCACCTACGACTAACACCGAGAAAAAAATCTGTCAATGATTTTATTCACAGTAAAGATCTCACAAAACTTCTCAAAACACCATATGTAATCTGGACATTATTTCAGTTGCTGTGTTCATTTTTTTTATTTAATCTTGATAGTTTGAACAACACCAAAACCCTCGAAACTAATAATCCACAAGGAAAAACAGCTCAAATCCACACTTGACTGTATCAACATTTTTATGACATTAAAAAACAGGATACCAAAAATGTGTTGGCCGTCCATGTTAAAAACAATGATGGTCATTCCTTTAGATTTTCAGTTCTCGAAGAAGTCACACTAGGAGATAGGGGTGGGCCCCTTAATGACTTTTGTGAATCTAAGGAATTGAGATGGCAACTTAGAACAAATGCAACACATTATCCTGGTTTGAATACTAACATTTCTGTTAGTTCTGTTCTTAGACTTAAAACAGAGGGCTATTTGTAACATTCTCTGTAGTAATATACCACACTGGATGGATTTTTACGATATATATTTGTTTTCCACATTGTTGATATATGGTTCTTTAATTTTAATCATGGAATAGGCTTAACTGATGATGATGTCAGTAATTTTGTATGATAATTTGGAGGGCTGTAAGGGTATTTATTGGGTCAGTGTTTGTACTATTGTGATTCTGATGAAGTTTTTTATTAAAAAACGAAAGCACTAAATCTATCATTTGGTGTGGATCTGAGCTGTTTTTCCTTGTGGATTATTAGTTTCGAGTGTTTTGGTGTTGTTCAAAGTTTATTATGGAAAGGAAAGATGGAGCGGATTCACCTTTATTTAACACTTTGATTACATCTTTTCAAACTTTGAACTCGACAGTTAGTAACCTTGTATCGTTCATGGAAAAACTGACCCAACAGCAACAACATAATGAAAGCTTGCAGGTTTTTCCCGCTTCGGAAGCTAGGAGAACTAGTAGTAATGCCTGTGATGATGTTTTTAATGCTGACATTACACCTGCTCAATGGCAGAGGCAGGAGAACGTAGGAGTGTCTTCACCAGAGCGAGATGCTGAACGGACTTCTATATATCCAGGCAACTCTAGAGGTTACAAACCTTACAACGGAAGATACACGCTTTCACAATGGCTTAAGGGAGACCGCAAATGGCGGCGGAACTCGACTAACAACAGTAATTCCAATTGTTCACTTAGTGAACATATTTCTACACTGGAAAACTACATCTATGACTTTTGTAAACTCCAATTAGAAAATGGTTACCTTCGGGAGTGTTTACAACGAGAACAGGTCCCAAAAGGGCTTCGACTATGGCGGTACCCAACTGGACTACTTAAGGACTCTGAATTACACCAGGAATTGGTAAAATGTTTTAATCGGCATGGATGTGAATTGCTGGACTGCCTTATAAAAGATAATGATAGAAAAATGGGTTTACTCAATGACAAAATTGTGCATATTAATAATTCCATTCAATCAGATTTGTTGTTTGAACTTAAAAAAACACAGTATGAAAATATTTTTAAGGGCGTTGACCTTTACATCACTGAATTAAAAAATAGAAAGGAAGGAAAATTGATAAGGGATGAAAGGGAGTATGCTGAGAATAGAGCATACCCCCCTCCCCCACTAAGTCAAAACAAAAATAAAAACAACAGTGTTAATATTGAATTTGGCCATAACTATAACGGCCACAGTTATACACCCAATGGTGAAAATGAATTTGATGTTGACCCTTTAGAGTTTCCCCCTCTGAGGAGGTCAGAACGACTAAAGAATCAGAGAGGGGGGAATGAAACAGTACTATCAGAATTACAGGGGGAAAGCCAACATACACTAACCAGGGTGGTTTCTTGGATTAATAACATTATTCAGGATGCTGTATTTCCTAAGTTAATTAGTAACAAGAATGCTGATTTCAAGATTTACAACTATAGTAATGTTTGTTTTCAGGATGACATTGCTGACATTTTTGAGAAGGGGCTATCCTTTGTCCCCAGCAGAAAAGGTGTTTTGGATGATGTACTTATTGACTTGAAGTTATACACAAGAAAATTGAATTTTCAATTTTGTTTTAAGAACAATAGTCAGGATACCAATGTTATAAGTCTATGTAGAAAATCAAGTGCATTCAACCCTCCCCTTTGCCCTATTGTCCAAACATTTGAAAAAATGTGTGAATTGGACATTCGGTCATTATTTAAAGAAGGAGGTAGGTTGGATAATGAGTTGAATCTAACTAGATCTGAGATGGGCACACTTAAAAAGGTGTGTGCTAATCATACAATAAGAATTATGAAACCAGATAAAGGGGGTTGTTTGACTATAATGGACAGAAATACTTACATAGAGAAAATGTTTGACATTTTACACTCAGACACTTACTGTCAGATTAGTACTAATGAGAAGAATATTTTATATAGGAGAGTTGATTTAATATTAGAACTACTCCTCAATAGACAAATCTCATTGGATGAACATTCTTTCATGTTAGTAAAATGGCCAAAAATACCCACAATATTTGGCATTCTGAAGATCCATAAATATCTTAGTAATCCCCCCTTTAGGCCTATAGTAGATGCTAAAGCATCTAAAACATACTTTATTGCTAAATTTATTGACACATTACTTAAAAACATCTTGGTAAATTGTCAGTGGATCATTAAAGATTCCAGGGATCTTCTAAAAAAACTCAATAAGGAGATGTATAGTGACAACTTAATATTTGTCACTATAGATGTAAAAGATTTGTTTTCTATTATTCCTTACGAAACTGGTATTGAATGGTTCTATCTATTTTTATGACGTCACACCGACTTAGGACACAACTGTATTCTTACCATTAGAACATTAATGGAACTTGTTCTAGAGACCAACATTATTGTGTTTGAAGAACAGTTATTCAAACAGTACAATGGGTAGCAATGGGGGCTACATGTGCCTCCATTTTTGCAAACTCTGTCCTGGCTTTTTGGGAGACAGAGTTTATATTTTCAAGCACATACGCAAAATGTTGGAAATTTTATGGTCGTTATTTGGACGACATTCTTATTATTTGGGATGACAGTAAAGACCAGCTTGATAAGTTTCTGGAATTTATTGAGGACAGTACCAATTTTTTGAAATTTTCCCATGTATTTTCATATGAGAAAATCACCTATCTGGATATTACTATTTATAAAAATATGATATAACAACGGTTTGAGACCACTATATTTAGAAAACCCACCTATTCCAACACACTATTGCATTTTAGCAGCTTTCATCCTATACATCAAAAGAAGGCATTAGTGAAAGGACAGGGGGTTAGATTGGCCAGGATGATGTCAGAGCATCATGAGTTCCTGGATCAAATTAAAATACTTAAGGGGATGTTAACTAATAGGGGATACCCTGGACAATATGTGGATAACATCCTCCAGGAGGCAACCACAAAAAGAAAAAATGGTTTCTTTTTTCCATTACTTGGTAAAGGTACCAACATTACCATGACAAAAAATACGAATGGAGAGAACAACATATTTAATAAGGTTGGTACTTTTAAATACAACACGTATTATAATGACATTGTGAAAATCATACAACATAACTGGAATTTATTCAACACTAATCAGGATCTATTTGATATTGTAGGTACAGCACCTAATTTAATATATAGAAAAGATACCACTATTAAAAATATGTTGGAGAACACTATTGAACCTTACTCTGGAACTAGAGGTATGGTTAAGTGTGGATTTTGTTTACAATGCCAGGCTATTTTAGAAGGAAATGAAATTTCTATACCTAATATTGGTAAATTTAAACATAAAAAGAAGTTTACATGTAGCAGCAAGGCAGTAGTATATATAGGAATGTGTACTCAATGCCCCTGTTTTTACATCGGTAAAACCATCAATGCCCTTAGGAGCAGAATGTATCAACATTTTTATGATATTAAAAAACAGGATACCAAAAATGTGTTGGCCGTCCATGTTAAAAACAATGATGGTCATTCCTTTAGATTTTCAGTTCTCGAAGAAGTCACACTAGGAGATAGGGGTGGGCCCCTTAATGACTTTCTTGAATCTAAGGAATTGAGATGGCAACTTAGAACAAATGCAACACATTATCCTGGTTTGAATACTAACATTTCTGTTAGTTCTATTCTTAGACTTAAAACAGAGGGCTATTTGTAACATTCTCTGTAGTAATATACCACACTGGATAGATTTTTACGATATATATTTGTTTTCCACATTTTTGATATATGGTTCTTTAATTTTAATCATGGAATAGGCTTAATTGATGATGATGTCAGCAATTTTGTATGATAATTTGGAGGGCTGTGAGGGTATTTATTGGGTCAGTGTTTGTACTATTGTGATTCTGATGAAGTTTTTTATTAAAAAACGAAAGCACTAAATCTATCATTTTGGTGTGGATCCGAGCTGTTTTTCTTTGTGGATTATTAATCTTGATAGTTTCAAAGTAGAGCACAGCACTAATAATTGACTTATTTTCCCTGTTGTGTCAGAAGTTTGCTTCTGTCTCTTTATGTGGCAAGTATCTGTAAAGGGACTGACATATCAAGTTGTTGATATTCTACTCATGGTTTTCTAGAAATGTAGTGCATTAATGTTACTAGAGCAGCACATACTTGCTTACAGTTAATGGAATTTCAATTTTTGTATTTATGTTTTGTAGAATGCTTCCTCAACGTAAAAAAGTTATGCAGATATAAGCAAAATATGTAGTAAAACCAAGAATCATTTGTTAAAACTTAAAAGTTCACTGCAAAGAAAATGATGTCCAGCTTTCAAAACTGTTTTGAACTTATATGCAGGTGGGAATCTTTTGCAATTGTGTATTCCAACCTGATGTAAGAGCAATACCATGTGAATGGAAAGATTTGACAAAAACTGGCTACTCGGACTGAAATGTACAAGTCAGTAATGCTAAACATTAAAGTATCTTGGTTGTTATTGTTCAAAAAATGGAAGTGGTTGAAAAATAATTGTTCTGTTAATATTTTTTTAAATCACTGAGGATTACAGGCAAGCCAATACTGACAGATATTAAAGTTTCATAATTCATTTTTTTTTCAGAAAATGAGTTAATTGGGCTAATGTTTAGAAAGTGTCCTTGATATTGCCCCATAAATCTCAACCTCTTTCAGCAAGAGATCTAGAGAAATCTTTAAATAATGGGGGGACAAAGGCCCCCAAATATGGACACTTTTTAAATATTGGTCTTATAAATTTAGAAAGTTGATAGAATAACACATTTTGCATTTAGCATGAATTTTTGAAAGGTATGAAGTGTGAAACTCAAGTGTCTGTCATTATTTTCTGACTTAAACCCTCAGTGATTTGTCATTGATTTGCAATTAAACCACAATTTTATGAGAAACCTTCAAAAAATATGAGACAAAATCTGGACATTCTACAAAAATTTGTACAGTTGAGAGGTATGAAACTCCCCCATTATCTTTTGCTATGCCCAGAATTCAGTAGCAAAGAAGTTGAGAGTAGGCAGGCTAGGGCCCCTCCAAACTGATTGTTGTAAAAGTAAATAAACAAACAAAAAATAACATGTATTTCCCACTGTGGGCTGGTTGTAAAAGTAAATAAACAAAAAAAAACATATATTTCCCGTAGTGGGCTGTGTCTACTGTTATCATTGTCCAGTTTTTTCTAACTTCCTGTCACAATTTATAAAAACTAAATATATACAAGATACACAGCTCTACAATTCCTGACAGTCTGTAGGCAAGTGACTACTCAACTAGGGATTGCCAGGAAAGGATTGCAATGGATCGCTTAGGGCAACTGATCACAGGCACTCGGACTGTACAGTTCTAAGTAGTCCCTAGCTATACTGATTTGTGATTAGAGATTGGCTGGCAAGGGCAATTGGTCTGTTGTACTTAAGACTACATAATAATACAATGTGGGATGGCTACAATATCTTATTACTATGCTCAGAAAAAAAAAAAAAGAAATTGCTGGCCACTGCACACATTTATAGTTGTACAGATTCATAGAGTATTCAAGGCAGAATTAATCCTTGAATTGTTAACACCTACCCTCATAAGGAAGATCCTACCTCCAGAAAGGAAAAACAAATAAGGATGTGGAGAAATGCATGGGCACCCATCTAATCATCAAGGTTTGCCTTAAAACAAGAACGGGTGCAACTCTTTTTATGTAACATCCCCAAGATGGGGGAAACATTCAATAATAAATTTGTCCATCAGCATGTCTTTTTTTAATAGAGATTCAGTTCTTTAGTTTAAGTATTTGTGGAATCATTTGTTTTGTGGAAATGCTTGAAATCAAGAAGGATTGAGTCATTAATGACATAAAGGTATTTATATTGAACACACAAGAGTCTATAGGCGGCAGAATATAGGGATCACATTTCAGGTTTGTCTTGGTAACTGAGGTTTTTAGTCTTGTGATCTTTTTAGTTAGTGGCCTCTGGGTCTGGTGCAGCTGTATCATGTGTTTGGATAGATGTATACAAAAGGGGCATTACATTCTATAATTGATCTGATCGGGGTAGAATAGAGATGAAAGATAACTAATCTTGGATAAGATTTCTTTACTTATTAAATAAGCTAACTAGAAGGATTTCTTGATTTCTGTTGCAGAATGGTTGTCAAAAGATAGGGAGTTTTTACAAGGGTGTAAAGATATTTGATGACCATATCATTCTGGGGTGGGATGTAAACTGATGTCATGTTTTGTTTGCCAAAGATGGCAATGTTACACTTCTTTGCATTTAAATTGGGCCCATTTCCTAATACACTATTCTTTTGTATGGTTTATCCCTTGCCAGTATCAGCTGCTGAGTGCATGACAACTCCCAACTTAATTTAGTAAGTTATATGACTGGATTAGTGGTTTGGGGATCCAATAGAAAGGGACCCCAGTACTGAGCCTTGAGGAATGCCTCTAATCACAATTTTGCTTTGTGATGTGGTACCTGCTACTTTAACTACATGGGTTCTATCTATCATCCAGTTTTCTCTGACTAGGTGTTACACTTATTTGGAACACTAAAATGAGGAACAGTATTAATGGTCTTGGCTATATCCAGGCATAGTGCATGAACTGCATAGCTAGTCTCTGCATTGTCATGACCTTCTCAAAGAAGTTAACTAAATTAAGTGGAACAGTATTTCCTTTTGACAAAACCATATTACAATAGGTCTAGAGCATTAATATTGTTTTATAGCAACGCTTATAAAATCCGATATAAATGAATACATTGCATGGCTTTATAAATTGCGCTTAAGATGATGGTTTAATGGTTCCTAGGATCTGAGGTCGGTCCACTTTATGGATGGACATAAAGAAGGCAACTCAGGAACATATTCTGTGGCTATACTTAAGATGATCAGTTCTGAGTAGGGTTCTGAAAGAGTGTGTCTAATGCTGTTGGTTAAGCAGCCAGTTACATTATTGAGAACCACAGAAATGGTAACTCTAAGCTTTGGAGCAAGCAATTAAGATTAGTTCCATAATAATATTCTGGGGAGAAAGGGTCTCAGAAATTTGTGGAAATTCAATAACTATTTCCAGAGAACTATAGCTAGGACAACCAACATCTCATTTGTTGGCTTCCCCTCAGAATTTCAGAGATAAGGGCCCAAAAAACCCTCTGAATAAAAAAATTATCATATTTTACATAATAGCTCTTCATCTGTCTGAA
Organism: Protopterus annectens; assembly: GCF_019279795.1. Classification (NCBI taxonomy): domain Eukaryota; kingdom Metazoa; phylum Chordata; order Ceratodontiformes; family Protopteridae; genus Protopterus; species Protopterus annectens. The sequence continues at coordinate 1,770,659,347 of NC_056739.1, read as the reverse complement.
AATTGTCAAAAGAAAATGTGTAGCAAAGCAATTTACAAAATTCATGCTACTGTTACGAACACACAAACACAGAGGCTCACACATGGACAAACACACAGGGAGAGACATGCACACACATATACACACACACTCAGGGGTGTAGCTAGGATTTTCAAATTTGTACTGACAGCTCTCAAACTGCTACCCCCCTCCCCAGCCAAGCTACGGCCATTCTCGTAATTCACGGTTCGCTCTTTTAGTGTCGATGAAGAGGCATTCACTGTAATGCCTCTTCAGTAATATAATATAAATTCACTCAAACTCGGTTCCTTGAATTGAAAATTAACCTGAAATGTCAGTTATTTGAAAAATGCAGCATGGTAGTTGGGGTAGAGACTTTATGCTTTTGTTTTTTGTAACTAAGGTACAGGTTTTGAGCTTGAGTAAATTACTAACCACCTGCTACCACTAACTAGGATGTTTCATTCATACACACACCCCTACCTACCTCTTAGTGCAAGAAATATGGACAAAGCCTAAAATAAACAGGGACAGATATTAAATAATGTTCTCGTGAACTTAGGAAGTTGCTAGAATAACAGGATTTGTGCTAGTACGAATTTTTCTAAAGGACATGAAGTCTGAAGCTCAAATGTCTGTCATTATTTAGCAACTTCAGCCTTCAATGATTTTCTAGAAAATCACAAAATTTATGAGGAACAGACAAAAAATATGGGGCAAAAATCTGGACATTCTGCAAAATTTGGATAGTTGAGAGGTATGCTACCTACCACACACACAAACACACAACCTCTCAACCTCTTACAGCAACAAACTCATAAAACTGAGGCAAAGGCCCAAAAATAAGGACATTTTTTTTAAATATTGCTCTTATAAACTTAGAAAGATAATAGTAGTAGGTCTTGCATCAGTACAAATTTTCTGAAAGGTATGAAATCTGAAACTGAAATGTCTGCATTATTTTCTAACTTCAGTCTTTAACAATTTGCCACTAATTTGCCAGAAAACTGCAATTTTATGAAAAACGGACCAAAATGTGATGCAAAAATATAAAATTGCCAGACAATACAGCTGGGAACCTGTCAAAGGAGGGACGCCATTTTAATATGAGCACAGTTAACTTAGAGCAGCTGATGCATTTCTGAAATAAAAGTAATGTATAACTCTGATCATTACAGTTATTTATAAAAGTAAAGTAAACCCTCTATGTTTTCTTCCAAAATTGCTATTTTGTGGAGGGATCATTAGGGGAAGAGCAACATTTTGAGCCAAAATCAGGGACAGTTGAGGTTTGGCTATGCCTAATTCTATAAAGCAATTTGCATGTACCTTCAACCTGTTAATGCAATAAATCTGGACAAGGCCAAATATATTGAGGGAACATATAAACAGTACTAAAAATTGCTCTTGTATAAACTGGGACAGTTGATAGAACAGGTCTTATTTTAGCATGCATTTTTTTGAAGGTTATAAAGTCTGAAACTAGTGTGTCATTATTTAGTGACTTAATTCCTAAATCATTTGCCAGAAAACCACAAATTGAGGAACAAACCAAAAATAAGAAGCAAAAAATCTATTCATTCTTTGAAAATCTGGACAGTTGGGAGGTATAGTTCAGCTGGGGCTGTCTACGTTTGCTGCCCTTCCCCCTCACAAAACCATGGTCGAATGGAGCCTCCCCCTGCAGCCATTCCAATGATCCATTACTTTGCTATTTTACTCCATTTACCATAAACACTAGTTTGCATACTGATTTACTTCTATGATGATTTGAACTTCATTTGAAAATTTTATTTTGCATTTTACAGCACAAACACTAAGACATCTGCTAAACAAACTTGGCATTAAAATTTCTCTGCCCTTGAAACTCACATTCATTGAAACAACATTAAAACCCACATTCAAAGAAAAATACATTTTACCCGTGGCAGATAAAAATTAATTCTGGGCTGCTTTTAAATCATAGGCCCCTTGCATATGAAACATACATGTGCTTGATACACCTTCCTATTGCTTTGAACATTTTTCCAGTAAACAATGAAACAAAACTGCCCAATTCAGAACATTTCCATCATAAAAGTCTAGTCAAACTTCTACAGTCCACCATTATCAGTAAATGTGCACAATCTCTGAAATAGTAAAAAAGTCATCTAAATAATTCCACGTTAAATAAATCTAACTAATGAAGAGGTTGCTGCTAGCAATCACCTTTATATTTCATGACTTCACTGAAAAATAGTGTCTGATGCCCCTGAGGAATAAATTGCCTAAATTATACTAATAAGCTAGTAATATTGCAATAGGAAATGGATGGCAAACTGATAACAGGCTCATAGTTAGAGTCTTAACTTTCAGTACAGCAGCATTCACCCCTTATGGGAGTAGAACCAACAACCTTCTGCATTAAAAGCAAGTACACAACATTTTGTGCTACTAGCAATGTGAGCCGACTTAGCATAATCAGCACTAAACTTCTCTTCCCCTGCAGCTCAGTTCCTTGTAAAATCTACGCAATACTCAACTACATCTCAACTTCGCAGCACAAGAAGTCTGGAAAAAGCCAAATTTATTGGGGTGGGTCAAAAGGAACACATTAAACATTGCTTGTATAATCTTGGAAAGCTGCTAGAATAAAATGCTGTGTTACCATCATACATTTTACTGCCAAGGTCACTGTGCAAAATAGTCAGAACAACATACCACTATGCCAAATCACCTGCTTTGTGAAAGAGAGGAAGACTGAAACTTAAATGGCTATCATTTAATGAATTCAGTTCTCACCATAGCTGTCAACCTCTTAGCACAAAACACCTGGACAAACCCAGTAATGAGGGAATACAGCCCTCAAACATATTCAGTGAATTCAGTTCTTGCCATAGCTGGCAACCTTAGCACAAAAAACCTGGACAAAGCCAATAACAGGGTATTACAGTCCCAAAAATAAGGACAAATTTCAAATAGTCATAAACTTAAAACAATTGCTATAAAAAAGGTTGTGTTAGTATATATTTATTGCTAGAATAAAAAGTTGTTTACTATGTCACAAACACAGGGATAAGATGCAGACTCTACACAGAAGGCACCCCAGCCAAGAATCAAACCAGAAAACCTACAGCTGTGAGGCAACAATACTGCCACTGCACCATCAAATATGTAAGGAAGTAAACATTCAGAAACCTGAAGTCTGAAATTTAAATGCCTGCCAATTTGTTAAACAGGACAGTCTGACTTGGAACAAAAAAAAAAAAAAAACACAATTCTCAGCAGAGGCCCAGGAAAAAATAATGCAGACATGTCTTTGTAACATGGGAGGACACAAAAGCAAACCCACACAAACACAGGGAGAAGATACAGACCCCCCCCCCCACAAAGAAGGCACCCAGCCAAGAACCAAACCCAAGAACCTACAGCTGTGAGGCAGCAATGCTATGTTGCTACCACTGCACCATCAAATTTCAAGCATTGCAATATTTAAAAAACTACAGATACGATACAGATATTGATCAGATCAAATATGAGGCAAAAATCTGCAATTTTTTACAAATGGTGGTGGGTAGGGAATTCAGGTCTTTAACACCTGCATACAAGGTACAGGGTTCAAGCCTGAGGTATTCCCTACCACACCACCATGAGTAATCACACCAGTACATCCCACCTGGGGCATTTACACGCACACGCACACACACACACACAAAACCCTTCTGCATGTGGAAAGAGATTCAAACAGAAAGAGCAAACCCTAAGTTATATTGTTCATTGAAACAGATCGGTGCCGCATTGTGATCCCTTATTCCTGGGAGATGTCCACTTGGTGAATGTCCTGACTTGTGCTATGTATTCCATAACTTTTCAGTTGTCCCTAAGGGAGAGTTCTATTCCTCCACTAGTCTTGCATATTATTTTTTCAATAAACAGTTAACTGTAATGTATACATGAGCACATGACACTGAAAAAAAAGTAGGCAGCACTGAAAAATAATGAACAAATACAATGCAAACAGTGCTTTACAAAACCAATACCCATAATCTCTAGCCCAAGATATTAACCTGATGTCCTGCTAACGGAGAGAGTGATGTGCCATTGCAGATTTTTTACACAAAATAAGTGAACAGTCATTTCTTCCTCTGTTTGTCATCCCTTTCTCATCACCTGGTAATTTTGTTTGAGAGTGCAATTTTTATTGTAATTGAATTTTTGTATGAAATTCTGTTTTTGTTTTTAAATTACATAATATCCCTGGAAAAAGCTTAATAACAGCGGTGCTTGGAGGAGACAGAATAAACCTATACACTACCCCTTGATGTAATGTTTCTTTCTGGGAGAAAATGGTAGGTCTGTACTTAAACATAATTTGCCAGCCTTTCTAGAGCATATGAAACTGGGATAAGAGATGTCTGCCACTCCATTCAGAGAACCCTCCTTTAGCAACCACAAAAAATATCTCCTAGAAATAAATATAGGCACAACAAAATAGAGATGTCATAGAAGTTAATAGTGAAAGAAACTAAGTGCAGGAAGCAAGAGGCAGTAGTAACTTACTAGTCCTGCTGAATAGGCTGTAATAACTCACTAGTCCTGCTGAATAGGCAGTAGTAACTCACTAATCCTTATGAATGCTTCAGATTTGGTAAGGTATATCCTTTCCTGCCTCCAATCATATGGCACATTTTCCTTGCATCTCCTCTCATCCTCCCCATTTGGAAATAGACAGTGGCATTATATATACACACACACACACACACACACACACACACACTTACTTCATATTACTCACCAACCCTTGGTTGCAAGACTGAAGTGAGACCAACATCATAACGCTTCCTCCTCCCGCTTCGACCAAAAGCATTTGAACTGGCACCCTTGGTTGTGACTCGTGAGACCACCATAACGAATCCGCTTCCCGCTCGGAAAGCATGAAGTTAACGCTTCCTCCTAAAGCATTTGAACTGGCCGGTTGGCCGGAAATACATGTGCGGAGCTCCTGACTGGCTGCCCTGATGCGCTACTGGCTGGTCAGCCGGAAATACATGTGCGGAGGCTGGAGCTACTGGCTGCGCTGACGTCATCGTGCAGTAAAGCGAGAAAGCAAAGAAAAGTGAACATTTAAAATGCTACCCCCCCTTCTACATAAGTTGTACTGATTTCAGTACAGTGCGTATGCCTCCCGACGTCCCTGCACACACTCGTCACACACATACATACTCACACACAATGCAAGGAAATCATTTAAATGACTACAATCTATGTCATGGCTGCTTAAATGACTACAAATGCTGTTGTCATGCATAGCTGTACAATAAAAGTGATTGCATCATTGACTTGCCTGGTCTTCTATAGTGCAGATTGGGCCCCCTAACAGCTTGCATCCGAAGAAGCATATTCCTTTGCCCAACCTTTCTATGGCTTTGGCTTCTAGTGTGAAGCTGACAGTAAACTGTGAACATGTTGCACCTGCCATCATTAATGTCTTGCTATGCCTTTTAGTATAGAAATATGCAGGACATTTGTGTCTTTTAATGTTTGCCGCAAAGCAGATATTAAGACACACATAGAAAATACTGGTTCTTTGTGCTCTGTTGCACAACATGGGATTTCACTGTGCTATTACATGCAATTGCTATCACAGAAACTATTAAGGTAAAAATGAAAAATCGTTGTTTGTGTTATGAATAGAACAATTAAGTTACTCTGCTGGATTATTTAGTGGATAGTGCTGCTCTGTGCTAGCAGATTTTAAAACAGTTATTAGTAATTCAGACTGCTGTGAGATAAACCATCTCGCTTTTCTGATTGCAAATTATATTTTGAACTGACTTTATTTTATATATTTGATTTTATGTTCTAGAAGTATTACAGTTTAGAATAAGTGAAAAATGAGCAATAGGATGATGTGTACTGTAGCTTTATACCTTGCCTAACACTCTCTCGAGCACTGTTAATCCCTATGCTTTGTTTAAAGTGTTTCCTGACAGTGCAGAAAGTGACCTGTGAGATTAGGCAAATAAGTGAAAACGTATTTCTATATGGCACTCTCAGCTTAATATTTCCTTTCTTTACTGGCTAGAGCAATTGCGTTCATGGCCATGGAAAGGTACTTGCAAGCAGGAGCACATAATGGAAACTAAATGGATTGGTTCTAGGCAAACCTAAGATACAGGCATATGCTGTAGCTCTGAAATATTAAGGACAAGTACAATGAATGAGGGGAAGTGACATGGGGGAACTGTACACAAATAATAATAGTTTATTCTGCATAATTAAAACATGGAAAGAGAAATGGGAAACATATTAGTATAACAAGAGGGAAATGTGCTGAAGTGTCAGAGAAAAGTTTCTAACAAAACTGCTGCAATGTTGATGTAATGATAATTAATATCAATGACAATGCTTGAGTTATGCACAGAAATAAAAACGGACATGCTAACAGAGAAAGTGATAGGGATATAAAACTTCAATGTAACAAAGGGGAGTTAAAATGTGATATACATGTTAACAAAATGCTGAGTTGAGATAACAGCAAGGACAGAAGGCACAGTATGGGATGAATGCATAGACTGCATTTATTGCATATGAGATGCATATATAGGGAATTTATTTATGCAGGCCAATACCACTGCGATATTCTGCACTTCATATATATACAACAGCAAATGAACCTTACAGCTGTCATGTCATTCAGTTCAGAAAGGGACATGTTTTTTTTTGCAAATAACTGTTATTGGCACCCACAGGAACAGAGTTTATCACCTACAAACATGTAATAGATAGTCAAGTGCTGTGCAGCATATAGATGCAAAATGGTAACATAGTAACACACAACAATCATAAGTGACAAATGACAACACAGATCAGATGACATTAATGATTTCCAGTTTTCCATTGGTAATTTGCAAACAGTCCAGACATTCTTATACTGGGCATCCTCATGTGGACTAACAGGGAACAGTAACATAACAGCAATTCAACAGAAATAACACAGAAGAAAGTGTCCTAGCAGAGGACCGATCAGAGTTTCTGATAGCCTGGTAGCATGCCATACAGGAAGACATGTTTGCGAAAGCCCTTATCTGCCATTAAGCTGTATGGTGTGATGAAAACAATTGCAGTAATAAATATCTGGATGAAGACATGGAATATGGAGTGTAATTCTTTTGGTAATTGGTGATATCTGTGAGCAATAAATGGCATAATAAACATTTTGCATCATGTCATTTTTGAACACATGCTAGGACAGATATCAGAGAGATGCATACCAATCATGGATGCCACAGAAATACACATATTGGTTATGTCATAAAGAACACCCTTGAAGGGCTTACAGCACCTTCCTATCAGAAGCTTTATGGATTCCCTACCTTATAGGAGAAGACCTGAAAAATGTGATGTCTTCCTGTGCAATCACTATTGCCTGGATATAAATCACTGCTGTCTGACACAGTTGTCTGACAGACAGATATTATCAGATTCAAATGCCCAACTGTGATACTAGGCTCCCAGACATCTAATGATTGCATGCACCACAGCAAATATCAGTGTAGGCTGTGGCAAATAACCGAAACCAATGTGTGCAGTAAAAACAAGGTTTATGAATATAATGTACTATGAGCAATCAGATTTAGTCAGAATACCGAAAAGGCACTACATATGCTATTGTCCACAAATCAGGGAGCAGTACAATATCAATGCTTCTTTGACAAGAAAGCTGTTTCCATTCTGTAGCAGGCACTCTGTCCCAGAACTGATCACAGTTTATCTGTGTAGGTATGCTATATAAACCACTACTCAATGCATGTGTCACAGGAGCACTCACAGCACAGAATGCCCTGAAAAAAACATTCAGTGTCATGCAATCTCACCCTATGATGTCATATCATAGTCCAATATAAAAACTGACGAGAATAACTAGATAAAATGGTGTTTGTGTAATGTTATTACATTCATAAAATGTTGCCCTTTCAGGAATTGAACAGCAAGCTATGTGATTCTACCAACTAATGACATGGGGATGAAATACAAGCACCACAGTGGAAGCCTTAACACAAGTAGGACACTACACTTATGATAAATTATTACACCATATGCATGTGTCATAAACAACCTTTTTGAGATAAAAGGGAAGATGCAGGCCTTTCCCACGGCATATGCATATATTTTAACTGTGGTGAGTATCATTCAGGCATTACAGTATAAGGCCTAGCAATGCTAACAGGCACTGAATGAAGATGTTGAACAACTAAGCATTTGATTACAGAAAATAAATGGCATTGCAGAGTATGAATGCATCATAGAAGAGTCACAACAATTGTGAGATATGTCAGTATGTCAAGGCCTTAATGTCACATACTGCTGCAAGGGATATGTGTGTCTGTAATTGCTGTACTAAAGCAACAACATGCAGAATGTTGCCTCATCCACTCTTGCCAGAGGATAACTCTTCCTGCATATATTATGTATAGAAAATGTCATCAAATGTAATCATTACTCTGAATAAAAGCATTGCTGCATGAGAAATCAACATACATACATGTACACAGCACATGTGTTAGTGACATGTACAGTCTTTTTTTTTTTAATTTCTCCAAGTCTTTTAGGTTTCTAATACCATGATAGGAATAGACCTTATTCCTAAGTCAAAGTGTGATTAAAGTTCATGAAATTAGTATTGTTTCACTCTTTGATGTCAGCCAGTAGTGCTCTTCACAGCACTCGCAATGTGCCCAGTAATGACTCATTGGGAAATTTGTATGGAGTTACATGTATTGGCAGCAAATCTTAATATGACTGTAGACTCTTCTTTGTTGCTCCTACTACTATTAGAACTGTCTGGGTATCTTTCTTCCACATTGCTCTCGTTTCTGCCTGCAAATCCTGATATTTTATGACTTTGTGTCTCTCTATACGCAAGACACTATAGTCACTGGGTGTGGCAATTTCAATGATCAATGCTACATCTGTCTTATTTTCTTGGGCCACTATATCTGGTTTTCTAGCATCTATCTTTTGAACTGCTGGTAACGGATGATTCCATGTGATGTAAACTTCTTCATTTTCTATGATGCTTTGTGGCTCATGTTTCCAGTGTTTTTCACCCACTTCAGTACCATAATGTTTGCACAATCCCCAGTGCAACAGTCTTGCCACATTATTGTGCCTTTCAGTATACAGTCCTTTTGCTATTAGTATGTCAGAGCCAGCAATGAGGTGTGCAACTGCTTCCAATTCGGTTTTACAAAACCTACATTTTGCCTATCAGGACTGGGCACTTTTTTATCCTGGGTCTTGTGCACCCAGCTATCTTTTTTTAGTTTTTGACCTGCTTCTATCCATGATATATGCTATATAAATACAGTCTATATATCAGTGTTGCCTTAGTGAGATTTTGTGAAAACAGGTTCTACTACATGAAGGTACTCACAAAGACTTGAGGATGAATTTCAGCACTACTCTCCTTTGCTTGCTGACTTTTCATCTCTCCATTAGAATGTGTACAGTCACATTAAGACTGACACAATTTAGCCTAAGCAGTAATGGCTGGATTTGAACTAATTACCTAAGATCACAAGCTACAGACTACTTCCTGAATCCCAAGTGCCACATGGCATGTTGTGGTACAACTGGGACAGTGCATGGTTGAATGGATGATATCACCACTGTTTAATAGCTGGATGTTTATGCTAAAAAAGTGTTGAAGAGCACAATAACACTGTACAGAGGTACATCACATATGTATTTGAAGAGTAGTGTACACAGTATGAGGGTGAAAGACACATACATCTGGCCTCACACACTCTACATATGTAGTTACACAGTGTGCAAATTACAGTATCAAAGTCATGCAACAGAACTGAAGTTGTACTACAACTGTGAGATCCTGCAGTTATGGTAATATTATGACATCATTGTCCCGAGAATGCTAGGATTTGACAGTATAGCACTGTGTCACTTGAAATCCATCTATTAAGTGGAAGTGCACAAAAAGGTGGTTGTGAGGTGGCCAATGGTATATGGCAGTAATCACAGTTACACTATTTAACAGGGATGGACTTGAACCCCCTACACAGTCTATACAGCACATTATCAGCACTCAATGCCACAGGGGAATACTGAGTATAAGTGAGGCATATCACATTTTTGAAAAGATGACATCACCAGTGTACTGCCAAGATGATGTTTCTGGTAAAATTAATTTTACAGCCATCTGGGGTTGTAAAAGTTGCCACTGCAAATTTCCGTGGCACAATCCTGAATTCATTTACAGTTGCACACACAGTTGTGGAAGTTAATCACTGCTGAATTTCAACCTATCTATTTACGCATTTTAGAAAATAATGTAAGAAACACAAGAACCGCAGGACAAGTCAGATATTTAAAGCGTGGGAGCGCACTTTTGAATGAATTACCTCATCATTGTGTTGCACCATGAGTGTAGCCAGAGAATATAATTTCATAATCATGTGCTCTTTTTGCTTCTCCAAAACCCACCTGTCTGTTAAAAATATGCCCCCAGCACTTCAGAAATGTGTGCATAGGTGGCTAGGATGCTGAACTGATAGCTGCACTTCATTTCAGCTCTCTTACCTTAATACAATTCCTGACAGGAATTTTACAAAATAATATTTAATTTGAAGAAATTTTTATTACTAACTTATTTCTAATAACTCTGAGCATCTATAAGAAAAATTTTATTGTCAGAACTTGAATAATTCCTGTCAAATTAATTACTGGAAAATCAGCACCAATATCAGCTTTACAGCATGAGTCATCTAACACAAGACTCTTCTCTCAAAAAAGACCTGCAGTCTCTCATTACAAATATACAGGAACTTACAATAAAAATCGACAAGATGGACAATAAAATAGATACTTTTAAAGAAAAGTGCTCACAACAACTGGAACAGCTTCAAGAAATGTTTACACAGCAGAAAGGACAGCTATCACTTATTGAACAGTCATTAAGTGACATTGACACTAGAGTTCAAGTAGAAGAACAACAAACTGAATTCTTACTTCAACAGAATACATATTTACTAGAAAAACTTGATGATATGGAAAACCGAACAAGAAGAAATAATATTAGAATATATGGTCTACCAGAAAAATCTGAAGGGAACAATATGATAAACTTTCTTACCACCTGGATACCAGATGTAACAAAAATACCTGAAGCTCTTTCATATGGTATAGAACGGGTGCATAGATCACTAGCAGCTTCTGGAAATGCTTCTTCTCCGGGTAAGAACAAGCCGAGATCTATAATTGTGAGACTTTTTTCTACACAAGATAAAGATCTTATATTAAGAAATGCTTGGGCAAATTCTCCCATCAAATACAATGATTCATTAATAAGATTTGACAATGATTATTCTACAAAGGTGGTTTCAAAAAGAAAAGAATTTCTACCAATAAAAAACCTTGAAGAAAAAGCAACTGAAAGTCCATCTTTTATTTCCAGCAAGACTGAAAGTTTTTCTACCAAATGGAATAAAAATCTTTGAAACAGTAGATTCAGCAATAAAATACCTTACCAACAACAACATCCTAACACATGAAGAATCTATGGGCTGGACAATAAGTACACAGAAGAGAAATGCTGAAGTAAATAATTGGAAAACTGTTGAGCAAAAGAAAAAAAAACTAAAGGACAAATAATCTTACATATGTTATATTCTGTAAAAATCTAAATAATAATACTAACAACAAAAGAAAAGTTCTTACTGTCTTCAAGTTACACCAAAACAGGTACTGTTTTCAATTATATTTTAAATGTCAAAATTAGCATAAATGTAAATACATTTATCTCAAATCACATCAATATACTAAGCATAATTTAAACATTACTCTATTTTTCATTATTATCCATCTATTATTTTCATATTCTTAATCAGAGTAATCAATGCATAATAATGTTCCCAAATAGTTTATTTATTTATTTATTTATTTTCTCTCTTTGTGTTTTGTTGTTTTTATTTTTCTCTTCTTTTTATTAAATCTTCATTAACTTATAATACTTTAATCAGTATATGGTTATATTGCTTAATAGGTATAGTAATGGCTGCTATATAACTTATTATTAGTTAAATCCCTGATAGTATTACTTTTTATAAGTTAAAAGTGTCCCTGTTTGGATAAACGCTAATGCTGGGCAGAAATGTGTTGCTTTTGAAATGAAGTATTTCAGTTAGGATGTATCATAAGACTAATTTAAATAATCTTAAAAGATGTTCTGCCTTTGACCCATATGCATATACTGATATAGTCCAGTGAAAAAATATGTTTTAAGTGATATTTTGAGGCTATAAGTCAGGTGTGTTGTGGCTCCAGACATCCAGAGTTGAAAGATGCTTGTGACTAGCTTAGATATCCTGTTGTCTTTTCTTTTGTAGAGAAATAAGGCATAGCATGTTTAAAATGCAAAGTTTGACAGTTGTGAACACTACTCCGTAAACTAGAGTGCTTGCGTGCACACTACAGGAGTTTGTCACAAAATAAGAGGAGGGAAAGGAAAAAAGAAAAAACACATACCTTTTCCTGCTTGGTTCTCGAGACAATTTAACAGCCACAAACATCACTAGAAACTTGAGTTACTTATTGCTTGTCGCATTTACTTGTGTGCGCCATCCCCTGACTCTTTCTAATTGACGTCTAGTCAGAAAATAAGCTAGGTTCACATTTAAAGATACAGAAACCTAAATTCCTTCTAAGGAAACATAAATAATATAAAAGGTTCATATAAATATACACAGATATTTATTTTTGAAGCACTTTCAGTTTATGGCTACTGATGTCTTCTAGCATCTTGATAGATAAGGACATATATATGCTTGTCTTTCTATCAGTTTAGATTTCCAGACATTTTAGCTATCCCTTACTATGTTTTATACAGCAGAGTTTAAAAAGCAGAAATTAATCATCAGCAAATAAAATCACTGCTGTTTTACAAATTCTCTAAAGAAACTAGTAAATGTCAAGCAACTGATAGGTTTGTTTTGGGGAGGGTTGCCATTTCCCACGCTGGTGCTCCTGCAGAATACTACTGATGTCCTGCTGCCAAGATATGCCCTCGAGTGGGCAGGTGGGATGCAACAAGAAGGTTGGATGTGCATTTGGCAAATCAAACATTTAGATGGCGGTATGGTATACTAGATGGAGAAAGTGGAAGCAATGATTGTATAGGCAACTATAATGAGTAACATAACAACAGTGGATTTGACCCGGTGTGTCAATTATACAATGTTTATATCCCATGTGGCTTTGGGCTTTGTCGAAGCATCTGTGTTCTACACACATATTGTGTTGGATCTGATTTGAGTGGAAGGGGGAGAGGCTTAGCCCACACCCTAATTTGTTACTGGGTTGCCATGCATTATGGGCATGCATTGTGGCAGGTACTCAATGGACTATCCATCCTTAGATGGCTCATGCTGTTCCCATTTACTCATCTGAATGGTGACTGCGGCTGTGCTCTTCTTGTTATGTTGCCTGGCTGTGGCTTCACCCTTCTTATGATATTGCCTGGCTTTTTACATTATCAAGAATGACACAATACTAGTGTATGCGGGTATATCATGTTACTGTTAGTGTGGACAAGGATGCTTGACAATGCAACTATGATTCTTGGACCTTTCTGCAGACGGGTGTGTTGTCTGGCAGTTGACAGCCTGGTTGTTCCTGATCAGCGGACCTGTATTTTTGTGTTTCAATGTGACTGCATGAAAGGATGCCAGTATTGGTCTACAAGTGTGGTGGGCAGTAGATTCGTTGGGGATTGATTTGTGGAGACACTTGTATTATGGCTGGGGCACTTGACATTTGATAAATGTATCCTCTCAATGATGCGTTCTGTCTGGTCATTGGCTGTAAAACAACTTTTCTGAGAAATATTGTTGTGGTGCCAGTTAATGATTTGGATTAAATGTTTCTATATACAGTCGTGAAGCAATTGCCAGGATAAAATGGTACTCTTGCAGTGCATGGATCATCGTGGCTGTCCTCCGATGTTGGAGGAAAACAAGCTTCTTGGACACCTTTTTGACGTGGTAAAGGTGTTACCCCATGGTTTGAATACGTTTTGTCTCTTTGCTGCAAAATGGTTTGGGAATTTTGGCCTGTAATATTTTCGTACATGGTGGTTTGAATCTTGGCAGCTTCCATTGTTTTGATGTGTTCTCCAGTATACTTTTGTTCAGTCATAGGATTGAATTACTGGTGTTGAGTAGGTCAGGATTTTATCTCCAGCACTTGTTGTCAGCAGATAGACTCACTGGTTGGGTGTCAGTCTAAGCTGTGGGAGTTGATGTGTGATATACATAGATGTTTGCTTCGAGGGTGTGGTCAAGTGCGCTGCAGTTTTACCTCTGTACTGTGTCAGTTTTCATTGTGCAGGGTCCCTCTGAGGGTTGATGGAAGTGTTGGCAACAAGACACTCAATCAGGTAACAACATTATGAGTGGTCTCTTGGATAAGGGAGCTGTCTAAATTGTGATCTTGTTGTCTCCAGCCATGGGAATTGTCATTGAAAAGCTGAAAAATGCAATCAGAGGAACATATTTAATGTCTACTAAAGAAATATTAATATACTTATACATTGTATCGCATTTCAGTTTATCATGAAATATGATGTGGTTTCAGAACTATTCATGTTTTTATTCCAATATGACTTTGCAAATATTAATTTAAACACTGGTTTCGGACTTGAGTAGTCTAAAACAATTGCACAACAATGGTACTGTATTATACAGTAATGTCAGTAAATAGTTTTCAACAGATGTATGAAATATACAGTTATAGATTTTAACATGATGTTTATTAATACCCTAAATTATTTTGAAATGATACTACCTTAATCTAAATATTTGTACCTTTTTGAAACCTGCTTAGAAGTAAGTATTATTGAATTACAATAAGATGAGTAAAGAATATATGTATATATTTTAGCTGATTAGATTATCTTAATATATTATTCAATTATCTTTATTTAAAACTAAGAGGATAAGAGAAACTGATCCAAGTATTATTTGTGAGGGTAGAAAGTTTGTTTGGTTAGATTCACTAACCAAACGAAGAGGTATATTACCTCATAGCAATAGGGAATGGTTTTAAGGTTAAGAATTACAAGTTTGGAAGTTCTTTGTTTTTTTATTCTATCACTTTGGTGTCACTCAGAAACATGCAAAAATCATACAAGAAAAACTTTTTGAATACTGTATCCAAGATGGAACTAAGAATAAACAATATTTACATAAACTCACACATAAAACAAACTTAAAACTAGGAAATGAAATGTTTATCCATAAATGTTAATGGTCTAAATAATAGTAATAAAAGAAGAAGCCTATTCAAGTACATAAACTTACATAAACCACAAATAGTCTTTTTACAAGAGACACACTTATTAGATAGAGATATAAACAACTTAAATATTAATAATTACACAGTACTAATAAACTCTCAATGCAAAACAAAAAAAAGAGGAGTAGCTATACTACTTCGCAACTCAACTATAACACCTAAAATAATTACTACTCATCAAGATACATCAGGTATGTTTTGTCTAGTTTCAATAGAGTTAAATAAGAGAATCTATACGTTAGTAAATCTATATTGGATCCCAGGACTAAGATTAAAAACAGTTAAACAGCATTTTGAAGAGATAATTAATTTAACTAAGGGTAGCCTGATATTGGCAGGAGACTTCAACTGTATAATGAATGAAAAAGATACAGATTCTAAATCCAAAAGAAGAAAACAACCCATCTCTAAAGCACTATCAAAATTTATAGATACATTGTATTTAAAAGATATAAATGAATTTGCAGAACCAGACTCACTAATCTTCACATTTTATTCTCATAGATATAAAACTAACTCTAGAATTGATAGAATATATGTTGCCAATGACCTAATAACAAAATTGACAAAGTCAAAATCATAAATTGTCCTTTATCTGATCATAATGCCATAGTCTTTGAGATAGAACTTACACCATTTTATTCAAATCCCATTACTAGGATACCTTCCTATATCACAAAATTGAGAGATTTCAAAGAATTTTATGAAGAAACAATCAAAACTTTCTAGAAATAAATTACACAGAAGATATTTCAGAAATATATGTCTGGGATTCATTAAAAGCAGTTACATATGGGAAGATATTATCCTGGTACATAAATAAAAGGAAGTTATGGAATAAAGATATGCTAGACTTACAAAACAAAGCAGATAAATTGAAACTGGAAATACAAAAGGGTAATGCTACTCAAGTTCAAGAACTTACACAAATCAATAAGAAGTATACAGAATTGCTACACCATAAGATTATGATTAACTTAGAAAAGATAAAAATAAACTCATACTCTACTAATTCAGCACACCTGAGATACTTAACTAATAGAACAAAAAATAATTAAATCTAAGCAAATAAAAGAAATATTTATTCCCAATACTAACAAAAGAGTTACGGAACTAAATGATATTTTAGAAGCATTCAGACTCCAATTTAACATTGATAATTCCATAAATACTCAAGATACACCTACTAAGGATATAAAAAATACTTAGAAAACAATATTCATATTAAATTAACACAAGAACAAATAGACATTATAAACAAACCAATCAATATGACAGAATTAAAATCACAAATTAAAAAGCTCAAGACAAATAAAGCACCTGGCCCAGACAATATGCTACCAGAAATGTATAAATTAATACCCAATCAAGCCATATCTTTATTATTAAAAGTATATGATATAGCCAATAAAGATTTGAATATACCACCCTCTTGGAAATATTCATTGATATCCCCAATTATCAAACCAGATAAAGATGAAAAACAGTATTCCTCATATAGGCCAATATCATTACTCAATATAGACTACAAGATGTTTATGGCTATATACGCAGATAGGATCAAACACTTTCTTCCTTTCTTAATTCACAAAGATCAAACAGGTTTTATTAAAGGAAGAAATACTTCAGATAATATTAAAAGAATACTAACATTAATAGATTATAGCAAACATAAAGTCCTAAATTTAAATGTAATATCATTAGATATTAATAAAGCTTTTGATTCGGTTAACTGGAACTTTCTTTCACTAGTTTTAAAAAAATATAACTTTCCTTCTAATTTTAATAATCTTATCCAAATACTATATGAAAAATCTACTGCATATGTTAAACTGGGATCATATAGATCAGGCCCTACAACAATAAAAAAGGGAACTAAACAAGGTTGCCCTTTATCACCATTGTTATTTGCATTACTCATAGAACCCTTTGCAAATCAAATCAAACAATAACATAAAGGGCATTTGTATTAATAAAATGTTAAACCTTAAAATCCAACTCTTTGCTGATGACATACTATTAACTCTCTCAGATGCAAATGAGTCTTTGAATGCTCTATTTAACTCCATGAATAAATTTCAAAATATTTCAGGCTTAAAATTTAATGAAAACAAAACTAAAATTATGCCCTGTAATTGTAAAAAAAAAATAATATAAACAAAAGATTTTCCAAATATATAGTAACAGAAAGTAAATTATTATATCTGGGAATAAATCTACTCAATGAATTAACAGATTCTCTAATATTTAACTTTAATAAAATACTAGACAAAATAGAACAAACAATTGGTTTACTGGAATAAATATATCTTTTCAACAGCAGACAGATTATATCTTATTAAAATAAACATATTTCCCAAAATATTATACTTAATACAAAATTTTTCATTGCCACCTCCCAAATATATTATTCAAAGATACAATAAACTAATTTTAAATTTTCTATGGTTTCCAAATAAACCCCGTATAGCCTTAAATAAACATTTGCCAGATTGGGAAGATGGTGGAATTAATTTACCGGATATTGATTTATATATTACCTCATCTGTTATTAAAAACATAACACTATGGTTAAATAATTCATACACACCTATATGGAAACAAGCCCATGAGCAGATTTACATAGAAATCAATTATAATCACATACAAGACAACTTAACAGTAATACCATCACCCCTTATATGGATGTTAAAAGATTATTTTTTAGGGAAAAGAAATAATATTAATAAATTGCCATTAAACTATGTAAGCTCTACACTTTCAGTGTTCAGAACATATATAAACAAAATACCAAATATTAATTCTTGGATTTTTCTTATTTTCCCTATAGCTTTTACACCAAATATTCTAGATACATTCCAAATATCTAAAATAAATATACTTAAAGAAGAAACAATACTCTTTTGGCATCAACTTATAGAGAAAAAGAAAATTCTAACAAAGGAACAGATAATTTATA
This sequence comes from Protopterus annectens, assembly GCF_019279795.1. Lineage (NCBI taxonomy): Eukaryota > Metazoa > Chordata > Ceratodontiformes > Protopteridae > Protopterus > Protopterus annectens. Next base: position 1,770,641,040 of record NC_056739.1, on the reverse strand, counting down.
ATTATAATATAAATAAAGACAATTGGCTGTTTTTACAAAATCTAAGGCATTTTCTTATAAATAAAATAGAACAAATGCAACCTTCAGTTAGACATGAAGCTCCAAAACTCATTGAATACCTTATTCTTATCACAAAACAGCCTTATCAGGGTACAGGTTATTTGTCTAATATCTATAAAATTGTTAAAAAAACAAAAAACTATCATGAAAAATCATACTGGGATTATTATACTCTAATAAACAACCATCCTCCAGTTGAAGAAGAAAAAGTAATATTCTAAAATCTTCCAAATTTTCTACATTATCAAAATACTGGCAATTATTCACTTGGAGATATCTACATAGAAGTTTCTATACACCACATAGGTTAGCCAAAATGTATTCTATTGAAGATCAATGTTGGAGATGCCATACCAAGATAAAAGCAGATTGGCAGCATGTTTTTATGAATGTATATGTCTCAATATGTACTGGAAATTCATTAATTATTTTTTCAGACTGTTTATAATGATAATTTTCAATTAACAAAGTCTTTAATTTTATTCAACTCTCCTATTCCAAACTGTGTACCAAAAAAGACACTAAAATTCTATGGTCACTATTGGCAATTTCACGTAAAATCATAACTATACACTGGAAAAATGAGGCTTCGCCTACGTTCAAGGAATTTGAGACTTTAACAACAACAGTTGCTCACATGGAAATATTAACAGTGAAGAACAGAACTAAAAGATCTACTTCTTACTATTACTCTTGGATGAAAGTACTGGAAATACTTGAAAATATCGAAGAAGATATATCATCTTATGTTTCTAACTTTATATAATATAGAATTTCAATGTTATTTGCATAGACACCAATGTAAATAGTTATATAATGGTTTGAAGTTAGAAATGTTTTAGAATTGTAAATATGTTATTTATCTTTATTTCATGTAATGTTTAAGACATCTTATTTGAAATAATAAAAACAAATATTTAGTGAAAAAAAGAAATGTGTGCATAACTTTCCTTCTGAAATCATTAAACAGATATTTTTTTCAATCTGTGAAACTCTTATTGAAGGCATTAATTTAGACACTCATCGACATAGTATGCCCTAAAAAAGCTATGGTTTCTCTAAGTGATGTATGGGCAATTTTACTCAGTAGAGTATAAAGAGTTTGTCTAGTTACACCCTTATGTTTCAAAGTAGATGTGGTATTGAAATGTGGGATAAGGGGATGGTAGAATGATCTAGCAGTTTAAAATGTTTCTGCAGAGTAGAAGTTAAGTCTAGCTGTGCTAGAGGACTTGCTCATGTCTCTTTAAACAACCCCCTCACAGAAGTTCTTCATACTGAGAATTAAACCACCTACGTCTCTATTTACATAATCTAGAGAACACAGCATTAGTTGCTAGCTCCACAGAAGAAGCCTGACTCTCCAGGGGAAAAAGTGTACTAGTGACCAGATGATCCCATCAGTATATTGAAGAGGATGTTTCTGCAAAAAGTGTGATAAAGGAGTTGTGTGCCAAGTTAAATGTATTCTTTTCATGGGATGTGCATACAGTAACAAGTGTTGCATACACACAAACACAATTGTCACACATTGGGCACTGAATCTCCTGTTGTCTATTTACCCAATCTACAGAGCACCATATTAGTTGCAAGCACCACAGAAGAAGTTTGACCCATAACGGGAGAGAGGGCAATTTTGACCCAATTACCTCATCAATTTGTTTCATAGAGGATGTTTCTGTAAAAAGTGGGATAAGGGAGCTGTGTGACAAGTTAAATGTATTTTTTCCATAAGAAATAGACAGAGCAACAAGAATTACATACAACACAATTTCCATGCATTCAGCAATTAATCTCCTACCTAGCTATTTACACAATCTAGAGAGCACTGCATTACTCACAAGCACCACAAGAAAACAATGACTCTTACGAGGATAGAGTATAATTTTAACCAGATGACCTCATCAATGTGTTGTAGAAAATATGTTTCTATGAAAAGTAGGATACGGGAGATGTATGCAAAGTTAAATGTATTCTCCTCATGGGAAGAGGATACAGCAACAGCCATTATACACACAGAAACATGATTTCTACCCATTGAGCATTAAGTCTCTTACCCATTTACACAACCTAGAGAGCACATCATCAGTGGCATGCTCTACAGGAGAAGTCTGACTCTTAAGTGGAGAGAGTGTAATATTGACCAGATGACATTATCAGTATGTTTCCGAGAAGATGTTTGTGATAAGGGAGCTGAGTGCAAAGTTAAATGTATTTTCTTAGTGGACATGAATATAGCACCAAGTGTTACAGACACACAGACAAACACACACACTTCCCATACAGAGCATTGAACCTCCGACCTATCTAGTTACAAAATCTAGAAAACACAGTATTATTCACAAATATCACGGGAGAAGTCTGAAATTAAGAATGTGAAAAGTACAGTTGTATTTGAAAATCCACTGTTTGGAACAGATGGTACTATATTACCAGAGGTTGTGCAACAAATGCATATGTGTGCACAGGACAATGTAACATCACTATGATTGTCCCCTTTAATTATATGCTTCTCTACTAACATTTAGATGCTGTCTTTCATGTACACTGCATTACTTTGAGAGCTGTTGACATGTTTCACAGCATGGAATGCCAAAGAAATTTTTAGTTGTAAACCAGTGGGTTATCAATTAAACTTTCCTGCCACTTCATATCTGCATGATTGCACCCTTGTATTGTCTCATTACTGCACAATGTGCTGTGACAAGACAAACATGCAAGTCATATATGAGAAAGTGCACTGTAGAAGGATTATGTGAAAAATAGGTTAACCAATTTGCAACACAGTTGCAAGTGTAAATATTGGTGAGGAAGTATATTAACAGACTCAAATAACTGAGTCAACATCAGTCTGAAATTAAGATAAAATACAGACATATAAACCTTGTGCAACCTAAAACAATAATTATTTGGTTTTCTTTTTTATTTTAGTCTTTGAGTGCAACTCTGCAAGCTGAATTGTGCTGCTGTTGGCAAAGTGTTAGTGTATGCATAATCAGATCTTGAAGCATTGAATTTAGAATGGGAATTAGCAGTACTTTATGTTGCTATGTGATGATTTTTGTACTGAGATCTGTAGGAAGCAGACACATTAATACTGCAGCAGGATAATGATGTGTCAAGGAAAATTGTAGGCAGCATTTACAGCCATATGAGTCAGACAAAAAATTCTGAAACATTTTTTCCATCCATCTGCATTCAAACCTTTACAACATTTCATGAAGAACATTTATACCTGAGTATTGTCTAAGCACATCATATAGGAAGACATACTTCTGACAGTTAACAGTTGACAGCAGATTTCAGCCAAAGTGAATGTATTACCCTATTGGCCACTATAACTGGTACATCCAATACTTCAGCTTATTGAAAACTACATCAAACTGAATAAATGTAGCAAATCACATCAGAGCAAATTGTACAAGAGTAATGCAGCCAAAGGCAATAAAATCAAAAGATATTGCCATGAGCTGTGCACTTCCATTTAGCCTTAGTTGCATTCGTGGCCCAGCACCAGACATTGCACACATATAGAAGTGGAAGAATAGTGATAGAGAAAGGAGCAAATACATCAACATGGGAGATGGAGGGAGTGACAAAGTAGCATATGGCCGAAGGATGATGTTGGATCATACCAACAGGTACATATAAAATAGTGTAGCAAAAATAGCCAGTAACACATAGCTAATGGCTGGATTAGGACCCTTAAAAGTCAACAATCTGTCTATATATGTTAGAATTATCTTATCACACCACTAATGAAATACTAATTCATATCATTTAAATAACACAACTGAAACACAGTAACAGCTTACTGAAGCAGAAGGCATGAACAGAGAGAGATACAGACTGATATAGAGAGGAATAGCAACAATATGTTGTGTGGGACAGGTAGGAACATCTGTATAGGGTTTTACTCAGTTATTAAATCATAGTTACTAAATCAGTAATCTGTCATGCTCTGTACAAACCATTGCTCACCAAAGGGAATAAATAAAGGGTAAGAGAGTGCAAGGAATATTAAGACATAGGCAGGATAAGGTTGGTTTAATACGTCTTCCTGTTGGGGCTACAGTATTTTTGCAAATGATGTCTTGCTGTGCTATTCAAATGGTGTGTTAATGAAATGTTGGTTACGGACAGAAATGCAAACAGTTGTAGTTAAATATATGATATGAATATGAAATATCATGAATTATTTATAAACTGACCTACAGCTGTAATAAAGCCCATAACACTTTTCAAAATGATCAGTCAACAAAAGGGTAATTATCTCAACACACCACAAGGGAACTCCTGCTTTATTAAATCCAGCAACCTAAGAAGTGTTACATTAACCTTTTCACAGTAATGCCTTCACTCTGTATTCGCATAGAGCAGTAGATTTAAGCACATTTACTTGAGTGTAACTGGAAAACTGTGGATTAAATTAAAACCATCAGCTTTTGCAATAGGAAGTTAAACAGCTTTCACAGTTACTCAGCATTGTTACGCTATGGCAAGCGCCGTGTTAATCCAAGGACATAAAGTGAAGCATTTTCCATTGGCCATTTTGAGCTATCTGTGTTGTATGTGAATCTACTTTTTGACCAGATTAAATGTGTGAAAAAGGGGTGGATAGGACAGTGGTGAAAATGGGTTGGCAAGCGAAAGATAGGACACAGGGAAAGAATACAGGAATTTGCTGGAGGGTGGTGGGAGACCATCATAGCTATCCACTTCTTCTCTGCAGTTTCATGACTGTAGAGGGGTACCACACAAATTATGGGTGACAACAGAATAATGTTGTATGGCCAATTGGCCCAAATCAAGTTTGTCAAGATGACACATAGTGAAAGTGTTGAGCTATGCATGGGGCATATTTTTCTGCGGGACAGGTGCCCATGTTTTGGGGGGGGGGGTGTTGTGGAAGGTACTTAGGAATGAGAGGGTCAGGTAGGTAGGGTAGATTAGGAAGCATGTACAGATATACAGGATATACAAGACAGACAAGGGTGGTGATAGGTACAAAATATTGGCAGACACCATGATTGGGGATCAAAATCATCACCTCTGCTGCTACTGCTCACAGAGGGTAACACTGCACTAAAAGCCTGAAAGAGCTACCTGATGTAGGTAGATCAGGTAGGGCAGGGATTTTGGAGCCAACACTTGTCAGTTTGTGTCCCAGAAGTGCTGGGTGTCTGTGCTGCTATCTGTGGAGGTGTGGTGAGCTGAGCCACAGTGGTTGGTATACCGTTCTGTGCTCTTGCTCATTTATTTTTCAGCAGCAGGGTATGCAAATAGCTGAATATTAATAAATTATAACCCTTGCCCAGAAGAGAGATTGGGTGGGGGAGAATAAAAAAGAGATGATTAGAAACATGCCATGCCACATTAATATATTTTTTCATAGGTAAGCACTAGGCTAGCATGCCATTTTAAGCCTAGCCAATTTCTCCAAGCTAAGAATCAAACCCTGCAACTTGTGTGTGAAAGGTAAATACTATTATGCCAAACCTCAACTACTATTTCAACAAACTTTGTTTGGCAATTCATAAACAATTATGATAATTTACTATTGTACACCTTTGCCACACTCATGTATGATGGGGGGGGGGTATTAATGTGTCATAAAATAAATAAATCTCACTGCTATAATCTAACAAAGATCAGTCATTATTTCCCCATGATGGATAGATATATGCAGTCAAATGTAATAATTTCAATTACCATATTAATAGTTTTTAACATATTATTGCCTTTGATATTTTAGAAATACTTATCCTGTAATAAAAAATTAATCACTGCTTCTGGGTATTGAACCTACACACATTTAATCTGGTGTAATGCAAGCAGCAGAGTTATGAGGGAAGGCATACCTGCCTGAGATCAAGGTTGAGGTATGTCTGCTCAAGATGTTGAGGGAATGAAAAGAAATTTCTAGCTAGAATTTGGACCTAGGTCATACTTACTCCATGCCTCTCTAAGGTGAGTTAATCTCTTTTGGTGTGCCTCACTGTTTGCAGCTATTTTCTCTGCAGCTATACAGTGCAAAAAGAAAAGAAATATAAATGAAAACATAATGAGTAACTGTGTTTGCTGGCTAGATCGATGTCATATCATAGGTAATGGGTCAGTATGCTTACACAACTGAGGATTGTTAATCCTAAATTCAGCCTCCCATTGGCTTAGGAGGTCCTGCTTGCACTTCTTAAGGTCACTGTAGTGGTGATGACATTGCTCCACCATACTCAACTAAGATTCTAGAGAGGTGCATACATCACCAAATCCTCTCCCACCTCCTCTCCAATAACAGTCCCTTCCCAGCCCAACATGGCTTCCACCCATCCCACAGTACCTCCAATGCCCTACTCAGATTCACCAACACTATAAACTCCTACAGGAACCAACTAGTCTCAGCGACCTTCCTTGATTTATCTAAGGCATTTGACATGGTATCGCACAAGAAACTTATAACCTGTCTCTCTGACCTCAACTTTGACACCCCCACTCTGCTCTGGTTCAAGAGCTACCTAGACAGTCGATACCAGTCTGTCAAATGGATCAACTTCCTATACCCCCACTCCCAATCACCCTAGGTGTACCCCAAGGCTCTGTCCTAAGCCCACTTCTCTTTAATATCTTCACTAACCAACTCCACCGAGCTACCACAAAAGCCGATATAGTCCAATACACTGATGACACAATCCTCATATGCTCTTTACCCAACCCAACAAAAAGCCCAACTAGCCTTTACTGAAATTGAGAACTGGCTCAGTAACTCACAACTGACACTAAACCCCCAAAAAACCCAACTTGTGCTATTCCATCCAACCAAGCCCAAAAACCTCTCCTTTTCCATATTCTCCACCAACAGCATCCAAATCACCCAAGTCTCAGAGAAAAAAGTCTTAGGAATTACCACTGACCAACAGCTCAAATTTAATAAAGACATATCAACAACCATCTCTAAAGTCCACAAAACACTAGGCTCCCTCTACAGATGCAAAAGGTATCTAACATCAGAATCTCATGTTGCCATAGGCAGAACTCACCTTCTATCCACACTTCTATATGCTTCTCCCTCACTAACAAATCTAAATAAAACTGACTTAAGTAAACTTTTCACCTGCTAATACCAAATTGTGTTCCCAACTTTGCCATATTGTACAAACCCTACATTGGCTAGAATTCCCCAACCTACTAAAATATCACCAGCTCAACTTAGCCCACCAAATACTGTATTACCCTGAAAAAAAATCTGCCCTGAATGGCCTTCTTAACTTCCACAATTATAACAGACAACTATGCTCTCTTCAACAAAGCCTTAATTGAAACCATCTCTTGTAAAAACAACTCTGGTGAATCTCTTTTTGCCCACGAAATTGCCAAGACCTGGAACAACCTTCCTTTTGACCTTAGACTTCTAAAATGTACATCCTCCTTTAAAACTCTCCTGAAATCATATCTCTACTCCAACCATTTATGCAACTGCAACAAACTTCCATAAAGCCACATATTACTACAGGGATACCTTTTAACAATACAGGTGATGCTCTATCAGGGTCGCTATATAAACGTATTATATGCTGTTCAGGCTATGTAACCCCCATTTGACTACCTCTCAGTGCTCACTATAAATATTGCAAATATTTGTACAAAAAGTCATCTGTTCATCCATCCAGCAATATGAAAGCTGCAAACTGTTATGTTCGTTCTGTATAAAAATGTCACCTTTTATCCAATAATGGAATACACATTGCTGTTAACTGAAATATCTTTATACTGTAACATCCACCTGTAAATTTTTTATCTATGCCCTGTCTTATTTTTTTCTCTGATCTCTATGCAATTTGCAACTTTGTATCTTATGTTAATGTAACTTGCACGCTTCTTCTTCTACTTTGTTTTGGAGCTTTTCTCCCCAGGACTCCGCCAGAAACGGACACTTGCTGTCCATTCAGGCAAGCCTGGATAACAAATATTAAATAAAATAATAAATAAATGTATGGAATGCTGGTAGTACTGGAGACAGCCTTGGCTAAGTTATTCCAAGCTTCAGCCTTATACTGAGAAGCAGTATAATCCCCTACAGCATCCTACAGCTATAGCTCTTCATGAGGAGGGCCACAGATATCCTTGATTCCTAAACACCTTTGTGCTCTTCATTTTCCACAGTTCTTTCCATCGCCAGCCATGACTGGAATAGTTACGCTAACAAGATATGTATGAATTGGCACCCAATTCAAATCTTGCGTGTAACTGTTTGTGTGCAATGAACTTCCAAGTATGCAAAATGCAAGTGTCATTGTCATATATGTATATGTGTTTATCTTAGATGTCTGATATATGCAGAGCCAGTGATAAGTGTGAATCAGATGACACAGTAATAAAGAGATAGAGGAGGGTCTTGGAGTGGGGATTTGACAGGTCAGTAGATTTTTGTATGAGAACATTCTTAATCTTCTTATGTATAGGAGATTGTTCTCTTCTTTTTTTGTTTCATTTTTATTGTGATACTTGCCAGCCTTCTTTCCTTTCCCTTCCTCACATACAGGGACATCTGGATTGCAGGCTGCAAGCCCACCTGCACATGGTAAGCATACATTTGGTTATTGTTACTACTGTATATATAAGGCAGATTCAGGTCTAAATAAGAGTACATTTTTTGTTGCTTTAGCATCTATTAGAGTTTAACATATCTTTCATATAAGAACACTATGTAATCAATTTTATTCTCTATTTCTCTGTTTGTTATATTTATTGCTTGTTATCATAGGTGATCCTTACAGTGGAGCTGTGGATCTCCTACCGCCTAATGTCAGAGTATTGGTAGCCTCTGATGCTGATGGTTGTGGCAATGAAGAGGCACAGTGGGTGGGTGCAGAGGGTCAGTCTGAGGTTGTGGCTCCAACATCCCCTGCACATATTTCAGATACACTCAATATGCCTCTGCATACCCATGACATGGAGACCTGTGATACAGGACAGGGTAGTGTGGTTATTTCAGTTTCTTGGGTGGATTTATTTCTTCCCATAGGCATTGTGAGGGTAAGTTGCCACAAAGGATGGTTGGTTTGGGTGCTTGGAGGAGGCCTGCTGTCTACCCTTCTCCTGATGCTGGTGTGTCATTAGGTGCCACCTATGTGTGGGATCATAGTGGAGACACAGGTTCATTTTACCATGGCTTCTAAAGACACAGTGCAAATACTAAATGTCATGTATTCTGACATGTGTGACTCCCTGGACCATGTGGGTGACTCCTTGAACAGGATGAATAACACACAGGAGTGGGCAGTGTCTGTGATGGAATGTCTGCTTGGGGAGGCTGGGAATCCATGTAACTAAAGAGACACTATGCCTTGTGATGTTAGCAGATGTGGCCATGCAGGATCCCTTTCCTTATTGACAGTACTTCCACTGCACCATCAGTGATTGTGGTGTCTACATTCAGACATAGTAGACCATAAGGTGGTGGTCCTGGATGTATTCATGAGGAGAGCTCATTCAGCAAACATTACTCACATTCAGGTAGCACTCTAACTTCAGTGCCATGTAAGTAGCAGCACAACTCCTGGCAGAGGTGGTTCTCATGGTTGGGGGTGACGAAGCAGAGCTGACTACTCTAACATGCATGGCTCACACCTGCCCCAGATGCCAGCAAGTAGCACTAGCACAGTGCTTGATTGTGTTCATGCATACACATGCAGTGAAAAAAATCACTTGTCCGTAGTACCTCACATGCATGCAAGCAATCTAAACAGTACTGTTTAGTGCTATAAATCTGTCGTATACTCTGATAGATACATGTGTTTATTACTCACACACACTCACTTCATTGGTATCAGCCTTGGCCTCCTACCAGAACCTCTCCTCCATCCTGTTCAAATGATGAGGACTGTGCCCTGCCCTTTGCACATGTCCTTGTGACTTAGGGTTGCATATATGTCTGATGCACAGATTGGGAACTAATGCTTGCTTGCTCACCAGCTTGCATTTAACAATATGTATCACAGATGAATAGTTGTTAATTTCTTGTTTCTACTGAATTGTGAATGATTGCTTATGTAAATATTGAACCTCATTGTATTTCAGTTAGTATTGTAAGCAAAGCAGTGGGAGCAGCAACTGAGAAGATAATTTACCTGTTCTATGTTTTATAGACAGTGTCAATTCAAATGTTTGTTGCATAGTATTAGTTATAGGGTTTAACTGTATATTACAAAATATCTGACATACAAGATATTACTTACATAAATGTTCTGCTTAGGGGGATATACACATTTCCATAGGACAGTATTCATTTTTGATTTTAAATATATATATATATATATATATATATATATATATATATATATATATATATATATATTATTACAGGTTCCACACACCTTGTCATTACTGCATGTATCAATTGTGCCCTTGGGGGCTGTCCCTGCCAGATGCTATCAGAACTTACATGGTTAACTAAAGTTTATAAAGTTTGACAGGTATCAGTGTTCCTGTATGTATATGCATAGCATCTTCCTAGGCTTTGAGCTAGGTAGTTATTGTGCATGCTATCCTTTGCCTCTTTGCCAAAGCCAGTACATCTGTGTATGCCTCCATCTGCCAGCACCATCTACTGCTGCTGGTTTTCCCTCAGACTCTTCATCTGTATCTGCTGCTGCTTGTCATGCCTATGCTCCTTGAAACTGTGGTCCTTGTCCTTGCTGTTTGTGTTAAAGCTGTTTCTTGAGAATTATATTATGTAACACAGACTGTCATTATTTCTATAATGCACCTCCAGATGTCTAGACACTGGAACTTTGATTTAAGCAATCCAAACACGCATTCTATGATACTCCTAGTTTGATGTGGGCCTAGTTGTATCCTTGTTCAGTGGTGTTGTGTGAGTTTCTCAAGGGTGTCATGAGCCAGGGGTCAAGCACATAACCTGCATCCCCCATTAGATGCCCTTGAGGAGTGTACCCTTAGCAAACCTGGTGTACAGCTCAAAGGTGTGTTGTATGTGTAAGTTGTGGAAACTGCCTGGATTACCAGCACAGACAGTGTACATGATCCCTTGGGCATTACCGACAAGTTGACAATTTATAGGTTGGAAACCTTTTCTGTTGTCCTTTAGGGCTTTTATTGCAATGTGTATCCAACCTATGACCTCTCCCACACATTTCAGGGAAGTGTGCCTCTGCATAGAATTAGGTTCATAGGTTACTATAGCAATAACCCACGCCTGGGTGTGGGTAATGCTGGATTTACCCACAGTTGGCGTGGTTTGGTCCCGAGGGCGAAGCCCGAGGGACCAAACAAAGACAACCGTGGGTAAATACAGCATTACCCACACCTAGAAGTGGGTTATTGCTATTATACCATGACATTATTTAAGAAAAGAAACTATTACTTTTCTTAAATAATGGCATAGTATAATGCCTGTTTACTGCCTTTCCGCAGATGTCTGGCATCCGCGGCAGTTCTGATGTACTGTGCGCCTGCGCAGTACATCAGAGCTGTGGGCAAAAGCAACAGAGAAAGCAAGATCTCCGTTGCTTTTTTTTTTACTGTTTTCGCTATGTTAAATGGGTTTAACATAGCGAGACAGTTTTAAAATAAGCAACAGAGATGTCCGTTGCTTATTTTACAACTGTCTCGCTATGTTAAACCCATTTAACATAGCGAAACAGTAAAAAAAGCAACGGAGATCTTGCTTTCTCCGTTGCTTTTTTTTAAAACCTGTCTCGCTATGTTAAATGGGTTTAGCATAGCCAGACAGCTTTAAAATAAGCAACGGAGATCTCCGTTGCTTATTTTAAAGCTGTCTCGTTATGTTAAACCCATTTAACATAGCGAGACAGTGTTTTAAAAGTAGAGTTATACTAATGGAAAAAAGTCCGGGCGACTGGACCTTTTTCCATTAGTATAACTCGATTTACAATATGCACGCTGGCCAATCAGCGTGCATGTTTTGGGGGGGTCATGGTATAATACGAAGCTAACTGCCTTTGTGAGCCATTTTAAGCCTAGCCAATTATCCTTTGTGAGACTCAAACCCTGTACCTTGTGTTTGCAAGGCAAACACCTTAACCATTAGGCCACCCTCTCACCTTTAATTCCTACATGTTTCTTGTTCTGTCCTGTGGGGTAGATGGGAAAAAGATATGCACCCTTGTATGCAGTAACACTGCATTTAAAAACGTATGTGATATTACAGAAACTGATACCTGTGACACCCTAATATACTCACTGTGGGTCTCTAGAAAATACCACTAGTTAGTATATGTAATGCTACACATACCATTGTATCCACTGGGATGGGTTCTCCACAATTTTCCTGGATCCTAGTGTGAGGGCAGCATAGGCTGCATAGTTCCTTCAGTGTTTCTACCCTCCATTTCTCAGCAATTTCTGCGTCTTGCAGTTCATGATAGGTCAAATAGTGCCTAAATGCCCTTGTTATTGTTCTTTTTACCTGAAGTCTGGCAGCAGCAGTGCCCTGATTTAAAGCCTGTTGCATATCTAGCATAATAATAGGAGCAGCAACCCCCTAACATGTTTTTTCCTAAGTGTAATCATGCTGCATTCCAAAGAATTTTGGTGTACAAGGCAAATGGCTGCACTGAGTGTATACGATTGCTTTATAGCTTTCTGAATAGCTCTGCCAGTTTTGATTGGTTAATTAGCATGGAGTTCATCTCTTTATGCTGTCTTTATCATATTCTGCTATTTCCCCTTGTTTGGCAGATCTGCATGTCTTTCACTATGGATGCTGGTTTTAATTTGTGTTCCACTATGATCTTCCTTTTGATAACATTTTGCTAAGCTTTTTGTCAGAGGTTTTATCGCGCATAGAATTTGATATATTACAGGCCTTAATTAGTTTTCTTATTTTTTTTACATAGTTTATTTATTAGAAAAAGTGTTTTGCTACCTATCTTTAAGAATAAGAGTGATGTGCAGAGCTGCAGTAACTACAGAGGGATAAAATTGATCAGTCACAGCTTGAAGTTATGGGAAAGAGTAGTGGAAGCTAGGTTAAGAAGGGAGGTGATGATTAGTGATCAGCAGTATGGTTTCATGCCAGGAAAGAGCACTACAGATGCAATATTTGCTCTGAGAGTGTTGTTGGAGAAATACAGAGAAGGTCATAAGGAGTTGCATTGTGTCTTTGTGGATTTAGAGAAAGCATATGACAGGGTGCCCTGAGAGGAGTTGTGGTATTATATGAGGAAGTCGGGAGTGGCAGAGAAGTATGTAAGAGTGGTACAGGATATGTACGAGGGTAGTGTGACATTGGTGAGGACTGTGGTGGGAGTGACAGATACGTTTAAGGTGGAGGTGGGATTACATCAAGGATCAGCTCTGAGCCCTTTCTTATTTGCAGTTGTGATGGACAGGTTGACAGATGAGATCAGATAGGAGGCCTCGTGGACTATGATTTTTGCAGATGACATTGTGATATGTAGTGAGAGTAGGGACCAGGTTGATGAGACCCTGGAGAGGTGGAGATATGCTTTAAAGAGGAGAGGAATGAAGGTCAGCAGGGCTAAAACAGAATGTATGTGTGTAAATGAGAGGGAGGGTAGAGGAATGGAGAGGATGCAAGGAGTAGAGTTGGTAAAGGTGGATGAGTTTAAGTACTTAGGATCAACAGTTCAGAGTAATGGTGAGTGTGGAAGAGAGGTGAAGAAGAGAGTACAGGCAGGGTGGAATGGGTGGAGAAGAGTGTCAGGAGTGATTTGTGACAGACGGGTACCAGAGTGAAAGGGACGGTCTACAAGAGGGTAGTAAGACCAGCTATGTTATATGGGTTGGAGATGGTGGCATTGACAAAAATGCAGGAGTCAGAGCTGAATATGGCAGAGTTAAAGATGTTAAGATTTGCACTGGGTATGACTAGGATGGACAGGATTAGGAATCAGTATATTAGAGGGTCAGCTCAGGTTGGACAGTTTGGAGACAAAGCAAGAGAGGCGAGATTGGGTTGGTTTGGACATGTGCTGAGGAGGGATGCTGGGTATATTGGGAAAAGGATGCTAAGGATGGAGCTGCCAGGTAAGAGGAAAAGAGGAAGGCCTAAGATAAGGTTTATGGATGTGGTGAGAGAGGACATGCAGGCGGTTGGTGTGAAAGTGTCAGATGCAGAGGACAGGAAGAAATAGAAACAGATGATCCACTGTGGCGACCCTCTAATGGGAACAGCCAAAAGAAGATGATGATGATGATGAGTTTATTAATGTTGTATTTTTCCAAGTTTTTTATTACTTTCCCAGTTCTATCTGGTGCTGATCGCAACAGCTTGATTTATGTTATTTCATAGACTGGAGTAAAATTCGTTGGCATAACTGACAGCTGCGTCTACATGGGAAATTTTCAATTTGAAATTTGAGAGCTCATCATGTAGTTGTAAAAGGATTGCCTTTTCAAAGCCGTTGACTTCAAATGTACTTCTTGTGAATTTAAATGCACTAATATTGTTACTCTGGTCATGGATAGGGTGTTAGAAAATACTGTATTTGCTGTCCTAGCTTGCCTGATGATTATTACTTTCTGGGCCCCTTTTCATATTGTGGTACAGAAGAGTGTTAGTTCTACATATTGTTATATGTGCAAATGTACCTGTGGGACTAGTTGCTATGATGTAGCTCACAGGCTTGCTGCTAAACCCAGGTGCTGCTGTGGTTGATCCTCTGGGACTGTCTGCTGTGCTGTGGCACAGCCACTTGATAATGAATGCTACCACTGGGCCAATGGACATCTGTAGGACTTGCTGTCATGATATGGCATAGAGGCTTGTCACAGACTGCCTTGGTAAGTATAGTCTTCTCATTGTTCTACAGACACTTGTGGCAGTTCAGCACTGTAACAAAAATGTAGTCTGTGTGATGTGACCAAAAGATATAATGTACTGCAATTCCATCTCAAGGCTTATACATTTTATGGTGGTGGAGTGTAGTATGGCTGTAAAAGTGAAACCCAGTGTTCGGGCATAACCAGTACCTTTTATGGAGGTGACGCAGTGTCACTCAAGTGTGTACAATTTATGAATTCCTGACTAAATTCCTGGTCCTGAAGACATTAAAAATATGATAAGGGAAATGATTAAATAGTATGACTATTGTAAATAGATATCATAGATATTAGAAAACAATGACACACTGTGAATAATATTCTAACAAAAGCAAAAAGTCCAAAATTATTTTTTTTTTCTTATTTTGATTTGTTTACCTGGGTAGAACTCTGACCTCAATGAACCACTTTTAGACTCAGTCTGGAAGTACACTGTAACAAACAAAACAATAAACACAATATATTGAAGGTAACATAACTAAAGTGAATAAATCTGAACAGGATTTGCAATATACTTGTTCAGCACAGATGAAGAATAGTATAAACACACTAGAGGTCAAAGTAGTACTATGCATTCTGCTTCTCTCTCTCTCTCTCTCTCTCTCTCTCTCCCTCTTGCTCCCTCTCAAAATGTACAAGAGTATGAAAAGAAAAAGCATTTCATGGAGTTGATTGAGAAATGGGAGAGGGGTAAATAAATGAGGAAAGAAGGTAGTATGGGAGGTGGTAGAATGTTAACATCATTTTCTATTCACATGTGGGTATAGTGTGGTATTCTTTAGTAATAATTCATAATTGGCTTTGGGTAATACCGGGTTTACCTATGGCTGGTGTGGTTTTATCATGAGTGCAAAAACCTGAGTAATTAAACAATGCCTACCATGGGAAAAACCTGCATAACCCACACATAGGTGTGGGTTATTGCTATCATACAATTTACATTATTTAAGAAAATATTTCCTACCTTTTCTAAATAATGCCATTGTGCAAATGGACTTTAGTATTATTTTGCCATATGTGGTTAGTCTAGGACATCAAAGACATACAGCGCATGTACCATGCACATACCTGACTATACAGTGAAATGTCTTTACAGCACATTGAAATTGCTTCAGTGTTTTTTAATGTAGTGAGGAGTCCACTGTGCTGCCTTCTTTGTATGGTGCTCTTGTCCATGTTTTGTAGTGTTTTTAATGTAGTGAGGAGTCTGCTGTGCTGCCTTCTTTGTACGGTGCTCTTGTCCATGTTTTGTAGTGTTTTTTAATGTAGTGAAGAGTCTGCTGTGCTGCCTTCTTTGTATGGTGCTCTTGTCCATGTTTTGTAGTGTTTTTAATGTAGTGAGGAGTCTGCTGTGCTGCCTTCTTTGTACAGTGCTCTTGTCCATGTTTTGTAGTGTTTTTTAATGTAGTGAAGAGTCTGCTGTGCTGCCTTCTTTGTACGGTGCTCTTGTCCATGTTTTGTTAACTTGTTCAAGAGTCTACTGAGCTATTTTTTGTGCAAAGTCTGCATGTCTTCTTTAAGGTGCAGAGGAGTTCTGTAAGGTAACTTCTGAGCGGTGTCTGCATGTCCTTGTCAAGTATTGAGATTTGTGAGGTTCTTTTTTATTGCAGTTGTATTTTATGTAAGAATAGTAATGAAGATTTTTAATAGTTTAAATTGTCTCTTAGCAATGCAAAGAATTCTAAGTGGAATTTTTGTTTGAGGGGAATGCTTTATTCATAGTAGGCATGCTGACCGGTCTGTCCAATCAGTTTGTACATTTTTCAATTACTGAGACCATTTATTGTATAATATATAATATATAAAGGAGAGTGATTATATTATTTTGTGTTAATTAATCTGCACTTTGCCACAGTAGTTAAAAGAAAAATTTCAATTCACTATCTACATATCATAATACCAGAACTCCACAATAAAATAATTCAGAAAAACGTCATTGCCAGACTGTAATGTGTTATAAATGCAAATTAACACATGGAAAAGTGCTGCCATACCATCTGAAAAAATTGCATTATTTAAAGCCAGTTTGACTCAAAAAAATCTATTTGTGATACATACAGTATTATTTTATTTTATCTATTTATTTATTTTACATTTGTTTACCGGGATGGTCTGACTGGACAGTGCTCATTTTCAGCAGAGGCCTAGGGAGAAAAGCTCCAGCTAAAGCTTACATACAAAATCATCACATCAAGTAACAGAAATTATAGACAAAAAAATGAGTGTTAAATTTACAGGATAAAAAAAATTAAAAACAAAAATATATACATAGACTTTAATCACTTGAATATAGACAAATATATGGTTGAACTTATATATCTGGAGGAGCATAACATTACTTAGCAAATTAAGTAGGGAGAATCACTTAAGCAAAGTAGTGCATAGTTAGCAATACTTCTGTGTTGAGAGTTGCAGCTAGGAAGTACTATAGAGAAGTAGTGTTGTTAGAAAGGATATGTTAACATAGTTAGGACACATAGCCAAATTGTGTAAGTAGTGCTAAGTTAATAACTTAACTCAGCAGTTGTAATGACAGACATTAAAAAACAAGCTGCTGCAAACATTTTATTGCATCCTCAGAAACTAAAAATGGATCTACTAGAACAAACATACCTATATGACAAGTGAGAACCAGAATTCTAACATTTTGCTATAAATGTCAAAGCAGAATACATAAACCTACTATTATATTAAATAGATACTTATTGTCAGTTAAGCTGAATATACTGCAAATAGTGTACCTTGCAGGATCCACATTATCGGGACAATTTTAACTCTGATACTGAATTGTTATCACATTTTCTTTTGATATAACTGCAACTACCTGAAAATAGGAAAAGAGTGATTATACAAATGTTATATAAATGGGCTTTGTAGTCCAAGCCTTCCCAGAATTAATGTTAAGAAATGTCTTAATATATCCCACTGAAGGAATATTTGGCTTCCTACAAGGTAGTATGAGTACCAAAGGATATTATTCAGATTGTTCCACAGATAGAAAAATAACAAAGACATATTTTCTTACTAATAATATTTTCTTTGTGCACACATTTATTGGATTTTTCTTGTTAATGCATTGTCAATATATGCAAATTATAAAAGGTGTATCCTGGATCTATGACTTAAGATTGTGAATAAATATTCTACAGTTTTGTCAAAACATGCTTATTTTAGGAGAAAATTAATCAGCTGTTTCTCAGACACCTATGACCAACAGATGTAACTATATCTTTATTTATGGTGCTGCTTGGTGTTACTGTTCACCACACAGCTCTCTGAATTTCAAGAGGGCACTCATGGGCATTACTATCAGAGTGCATTTAACATGAAAATCAAACAATTCCCTACACCACAACTTATTGGAATGGTTCAACTTTTCAAGCATCCTATATGATATGCTAATAAGGACTATGAAATAAATTTCCAAACAAGAATCAGATTGTAAACATTCACACAGATTAGACTTAGTATTAGATGAAACTTTAACAAAGTTAAAGCAAATATTGTATGCTGCAATAAAGGCATTTAAGATATGGCCTCATCTGAAGGTCTTTTTTAGACTACCAGGTGCACTATTATAATAGCTAAATAACAAACCTACATACAAGCTTTCAGATATATGCAGTTTTAAGATTGAATAATTTGACCAGTTTATTTATTTAAGAATACGTATATTATAGTTACATGTTATTGGCAACATTTTATTTACATAATTAAGGTTACAATATGTTTTTCTGAATGTTTAATATGCTTACTTAGGTTCATAGGTAGGTACTAGGCTATCTGTCCAAGGGCATTTATAAGCCTAGCCAGAGTGTGTCGGCTTTCGCCGCCCCATTGATTAATTAACTGAGCCTCTGTCAAGCAGAGCCAATGAAGTGATCCCAGGGGTGTACTTTCTGTTACCCATCCACTCATCAAGGCTTCTCTTGAAGAGTGTTAGTGAGGGGCTCTACCTAATATAGTTAGGAATTTTGTTCCAAAGCATGAGGAGTCTCTCTGACAGGAATCTATCCCTCCAGCATGTTCTATTTATTGTTGTGGAGAGGTTTAGCTCACTAGAGCGCGTGGCTCGCAGTGACTTGGATTTCTTTAGGTGGAGCATGTCCATCAATTCTGAGTTGGACATGGCTTTGTAAGTCAGGCAGAGATCACCTCTGAGTAAGCAATATGCCACTGAGTAGAGACGGAGTTTTTTCAGTCGGGCTGCATAGGACATATGTTTGAGGCCAGTAATCCTCTTGGTGAGGTGCTTTTGTGGTCTTTCAAGCTGTTGGAAGTGTCTTGTGAGGTACATCCCAAATGGGGCATTGTACTCTATGATGGGTCTGATGAGTGACGAGTAGAGGGGAACTATAACATCTTTATTTCTAGATGCGAACCCCTTAGTAATTAGATGGGCCACATAGGAGGATTTCCTAACTACTTTAGCAATATGATTGTCAAAGGAGAGATTACTATCTACCTGGGTCCCCAAATTTCTTATTACCTCTTCTGTATTAAGGGAGCTGCCGCCTATGTGGTAATTTGTGGGTGTTTTGTTTTTCCCAAATGGGATGACTATGCATTTTTTGGCATTTAGCTTGAGGCCATGACTTTGACACCAGGTGTCTGTCTCAGTAACTCCTTTTTGGAAGATGCCTGTGTCAGCTGGACAGTCAATTATGGCTCCCAGTTTGCAGTCATCAGCAAACTTGGTTAGCCATAGTCCTCCTATGTTTGTCTGTACTTCTGTAAAATATATGCCGAACAGTAGGGGTCCCAGAACTGAGCCTTGCGGGACACCACTTGTGACTGGTTTAGAGTCAGACCTGGAGCCCACTATTCTTACCGTGTGAGTTCTGTCTGTAAGCCAGTTGGCAACCCATCTTGTGATGTAGGGGTTTATGTTCAGGCTGGTGAGTTTTTCTATAATACCCGAGTGAGGAATGGTGTCAAACGCCTTGGCGAGATCAAGGTAGGCTGTGTGAACCACCTTTCCCTTGTCTATGGCCTTGGTAACTGTCTCGAAGAAGTCAACCAGGTTTAGTAGGCATGATCTGCCCTTAACAAAACCGAACTGGGTCGGGTCAAGTGTTTGGAGGTTCCCAATGTCTTTGTTAATGAGTTCCATGATGATGCGCTCCATAGCCTTGCAGACCAGGCTAGTCAGGCTTATGGGGCGATAGTTACCAGGGTCAGTTGTGGCTCATCCTTTGTGGAGTGGAATAACCATTGCTGTGCGCCATTCTATGGGCATGTAGCCTGTGGAGAGGCTGAGGTTGAACAGCGTGTTTAGGTGGGGAGGTAGTTTGTTTTGTATTTCGTGCAAGATGCAGCCTGGGACACCATCTGGCTCCATTGAAGCTGTGTTTTTGGCTTTTGAAAGGGCTATTTTCACCTGTGCTTCCGTGATTTCCGGGACACTACACTTTTCCGGTATTGTTGTGGACCCTTTTGAAGGTGAGATGGAGGTGAAGTTTGCATTGAATTTACCTGCCAGTATGTTGGCAATATCAGTAGTTTCAGTATATTTTGTGCTATTTTGCACTATCTCAGAGCATATCTGCGAGTTGCCACTTAGATTCTTGACATAGCTAAAGAAGGCTTTGTGGTTATCTTTTGAATCCTTGGCTATTTGTCTTTTGAAGTTAGCCTTGGATGATTTTATGAGGGACCTTAGTTTCTTACTGACACTGATCAGGGATGTCTTTCCTTCTTGGGATTTGCTTTTTTTCTGAACTAGTTTCTTCCTTTTGTTGTATAAACTGTTTATGGCAGGGGTCCACCAGACTGGTTTCCTTCTCTTAGGGGAGTGAGTCTTGGTTTTGCTAGGGATGGCACAATTCATGCATCCTTGTAGGTGCTCATAGAGTGCAATTGTAAAGGATTCTGCATCTTGGACAGTGTTATCCTTTAGCGTGGGGGTTGTGAAACTTACCACCTCTGCCTTAAGTAAGGTGAAGTTTGCTTTAGAAAAGTTTTTCACTGTGGTTTCCTTGGTTGGGGGTGGTGGTGGGGTGTGGACATCCAGGGTGATTAGTTTATGGTCTGATCTAACCAGTGATGGGTTGACCTCCGGTACAGAGCACCTGTTGCCCATGTTGGTGATGACCAGGTCCAATATGTTGTGGCTTCTGGTAGGGGAGTTTACCAGCTGATCCAGGGCATTGGAGTTGATAAATTCCAGGAAGCGCTGAGCCTGGGAGTTTGTACTCAAGTAGTTTTCCCAGTTAATGGTAGGGTAATTGAAATCTCCCAAGATCAGGGTGTTCAGTATGACCTTCATGTTTTCCAGTGTCTCCAGAAAGGCGGAGTGGTGGTCCTGGGTCATGGGGGGTGATCTGTAGCAGGCCACAATTTGCATTGCAGATTTGCCCGATGTTAGTTGCACATGGACGATCTCAGAGGTATCATGCTGCGCCACTAACCTGGAGGTGTGGGTATCCTTGATGAATATGGATACACCCCCTCCTTTGGTGTTTCGGTCTGTGTTCTGTGGCCAAAATGTGTGGTATGAGTGCTCTCTGGAGCCTTGGACCAGGTTTAAGTTACTGCACAGATGTCGACGTTCTCCATCTTTATTTATTTCCTTTACTCTTATAGAATAATAGAAAGATACTAAGAAAACTGATAAATATTAATACTCTACAATGCTTTCACTTAAGAAAGGCACTTTTGATTTCAGTCTCTTCCAACTTTCTCTTCAGTTATTGTACTTGGTCAAATAAATGCATGGGTTTGTGCCTGTGTATGTATATATATATATATATATATATATATATATATATATATATATATATATATATATATATATATATATATATGGGTCCACTTTGTAATTTCCAAATACTGAAATCTCGAATTTCAGTATTTCGAAATCACAAAGCCGAAAACCCAACCAGAACGCACAAATTCGAAAACACCCAACAGCAAAATTCAAAATTGCGTAATCACGCTACACATACAGTAAACACATAAACATACACAACCCCCCCCCCCACAATCAAACAAATTTAGTTAAACTACATATAAGCAGGGGAGCAAGCCCCCATGCACCCTTAATGTGGGGGGCTGCGCCCCTCCACCCCCCTATTTATATATTCTAACTCAAAGATCACACAAACAGAAACACAAATGAAACTCACACACATACATCTTACAGTCCCTCAAACACACACATAGCAGTCACAACACACACTTACACAC
Source organism: Protopterus annectens (assembly GCF_019279795.1). Taxonomy (NCBI): domain Eukaryota; kingdom Metazoa; phylum Chordata; order Ceratodontiformes; family Protopteridae; genus Protopterus; species Protopterus annectens. The sequence continues at coordinate 1,770,618,966 of NC_056739.1, read as the reverse complement.
ACTAAACCCCTAACCAACATACTTACACACACAAACTTGCTAAAATTAGACCCAATCATCCACATTCCATACCACCGGAAGCAGAAATTCAAAATATCAGTGCTTCGGTATTTTGAATTTCGCACTTCTGCCAGTTTCGGAAATGTGATTATGCAGCTTTGTGATTTCGAAATACTGAAATTCGAGATTTCAGTATTTTGAAATTACAAAGTGGACCTGTATATATATATATATATATATATATATATATATATATATATATATATATGTGTGTGTGTGTGTGTGTGTGTGTGTGTGTGTGTGTGTGTGTGTGTGTGTCCTTTCCTTTAGTTAATTTATATAACAAAATGGATAGTGTTATTTATGTACTGGAACTTTCTTCTACCATTCTGCACAAAGTTAACTGTTAACTGCACACTTATCCTCATTAACTTTAAAGAAAACCTTGACATTATTGCTATGACTTCTCTGCTCTGAATTTCTGTTGTGATGTTGCCTACAAATCTAACATTGTCTTCTTACTGGATGTGCAGAATGCATAACTGCAAGTCTCACCAATGTAAACATGCAGTGGGACAGCCAAGAAAATATAACAAATCTGAAAACTCACTGTTGTGCATTAAAGTATTTTAGCAGTAGACCATTCCCTCCTGCACCCATCTCACAACAGACTAATTATAACTACTAACCCTTGCTTGATGTTCCTCACAGTAAAAGAAGTACTATGAAGTAGCACACTCCTGGATGTTATATATATTATATATGATATATATATATATATATATATATGTATATATATATATATATATATATATATAGAGAGAGAGAGAGAGAGAGAGAGACTCACATTCAGTCTTCCTGCTGGAGACTCACAGCTGTATTCCTTAGAATTTCAACAGGAACGCAAAAAAGCCACTAACCTGTACTGAATTTATAGCTATACAGTCAGTATTCAAGTCATTCTGTTCCTGCAATCTATTATTCAAAAAAAAAAAAAAACTTACAGACTGATCATTTGAAAACTCATTAAAAAGAAGGATTTTCAAAAAGAAAATATTGGCAGAGACCTACTTGGGTGTTTACTTGTAGATTTATACATATTCATTAATATTATAAGCTTTTTTTACACACAGACTTGATGAAGTATTTATTTGGCATGAAAGCAATCTTTGTTAGAAGTACTTCAGTTTATAAGTTACTAATATTTATTCTGATACATGTTTAATGGTAGCTCTTTTAGTTAAAGATTCATTTTGTTAGTGAGTTGGTTTCTGGATTAGTAAGTTTATAAGCTGGTCTTATATTATATATTTTAATGTGTCTCTAGCTTTTAAGTTTAAGTTTCCGTTCTAATGCAGCATAGTCTCATTTTACACTATGGTGTTAAGGGGAAAGGAGGACTTGGTTAAAGTCATGAGTTTAGTGCTTTTATTGCTCTTAACAGTCCTACTGTAACCACTCCCTTGCTCCAAATAACCTGATAATATAAATTAATGAATGTGTTTAATTTATTTCATTATACTCAACTAGGATCACTTGTTTATGTGTTTCAATAAAGGATATTCCATTTTTAACTGAACTGTGGATGACCTACTATTTTACTATTTTCTAGTATGTATTTTAAAGTTTGAATTAGTTTGTTTGTAATATATGTAAATCCACTCATACCTTGGTATCCACTGGCTCTGATTCTCATACTGATTCTCAAGGGTCTGCAGATAAGGCTGACATATTTTCTCACTGTTGTGGATGGTGTCCTTATCCACACCGTAATGGTTCACAATGTTGGTGTTGGTGCTATGGAGGCCATATAATCTGAAGCATGGTCAGATGATACTACACATCCAGGGTGCTATCTCTTTTGGGCATAACAGCTGCTAAAGAGACTTCTGGAGATACACATTTACTATTGCAGCAACCTCTAATGTAGTTCCATGATTTACTCCATCTAAGCATGGGAATATGTATGAGTTCAAATATATTTCTGTCACAGATCCATTGCATGACATATAACTGTTTATGAATCACTCCACCATCTTGTTTTGCATCATTATCATATACAGTGCCTTATTATATTGAATGTATTACTGGTGTTATTCAGTGAACCAAGCTGCATGACCTAGCTAACACATACCCTGTGCATGGATGGTTATTGCATGACATTCACTTTGTGTGATGCATCAAAGTTTTCTGAATCATGCCCAGTTTTATTTATATATATATTTGTTTATTTTTTTCTTCCTTCTTTTCAAGAATTGAATTACTATATAGTTACCTGATCACCAGTCTTAAGAAAGTATTTTTATCATTGTACTTTTTCTCATTTTGATGTGACGCATATATGTGCATATTAGATTGTCTGTTATTGTTTCTATACATGAACATGTGATGGATCAATAAAAATAGTTTATTTGATTACTAATCAAAGAGCAGGGGGGGCAGAGCCATCCTATCCCCATACAGGGGGTTTCCCATACTCCCTTTGTTTAAAATAACAAAATCCATCATTACAACAGCATAAAAAAGAAGAAAACATGGTAACTGAAAACTTAACTGAATAAGTATTTTACTTAAGCAAATGACTTATTATAAGCACACAATAACAATATAATGATTTAGTTATTATATGTAGTTCATAGAGTACCACAGCTGGGATCAGAATGTTGGAAGAAAGAAACTGTCTAATAGGTGTTTACCAACATTCTGTTATCACCATTCAGCAATGTTAAGCTTTTGTCTTTCCCTAGAGCATATCAGAAGCAGCCGTAGTGTTAGAAACATTTCACTGGTTTAAAATCTGTTATGCACTTTGCTGTTACCCAAAGAAAGAAAATATTGGTAGAGTGGAATGTTTATGCTTTTCCTTTATCAATCATATATTCTCCCAGAGATTTAATTAACTCCATGTAGGAATAGTGTAAGTCCTACATGGAGTATACTGTGGCCATGTCTGCAGCTCCACCTTGGCAGTGAACCTTGCATATTAATGAAGGTGGTCTGCTGAATGAGCTGTGTAACATGGTTACAGAATCAGTATAAAGGGTGTGCTACAGTGTCCACAGATGAGTAAAACACCCCCTGCACTGTGAAAGTGCTGGATGGCACTTAAATAATAAAGTGAAACATGGTTAAATATTTTTTTTGTGTTTGCACGGCATGGTGCTTAGCAATAGATACGTGCCAGACATCTAAAATTAGAAACCAGATGCATTTAATTATTTTGGAAAGGTCAAGTTTAAGCATAGCTAGGTGGGTTTGCATGGCACAGTGCTTAGCAGTGCTTAAACATAACCGAAAGCTATATAGAAATGTATAGCTGTAATCACCATATCCTTGGTAGCTAAATGGTTAGAGTCATGGGCTTGTGTGAAGTAGGTGCACAATTCAAATACAGGCCATTCAGCTTTTACATGTGATAAGAAAATGTTATAAAGATATATTTTTTATTATATATAGATCGACATTTGTTAACCAGTTCAGTCCAGCTGGACCAGAAACCCATTTTCAGTGGAGACCCGAGAATAAATGCCCCAGTTAAACACAAGTGTCCAATACATTGAAGTCACACTCCAAGATAACGTGATTAAATGCATACGTTTAAGAGATATAGAAGTAAAATAGATGCACATAACGATAAAGTATCATTAATGAACAATTACTTTCAATAATTAAAAAAAATAATAATCTGGCTTGCGAGCAGCTAAGCTCTGCTTAAACAAGATCCATTTTAGCAGTACTTATAAATGCACAGCTCCACTTAGATGGTTTGGGCACTGGTAAGGAATGCCCATTTAACCAGCCCTCAGCTAACCTGGTTTGCTTACCACTAAGCATTGCCAGTTTAAGCACTGCTTCGCAGGTTTGTATTGTGCTAAGCTTCACTTAGCATTTTTAAAAATGGTCCATTGGTGGCAAATGACAAGAAAACAGCCTTATTTAAGCTGAACAGGTGGGAATACAGCCCGAACCTGTTGGAGTTTGATCACTGCAGGAGCTATAGCTGGAGTTGCAGAAGGTGTGTGCTTCCAGGAACAGTGCTGGGGCATTTTGGAGTCCAGGGTAATGGTTGGGCTCCTTGTGAAAGATCATGGTGACTGGCTGCTGCAGGACAGTACCAGGGCTCTGAATACAAGTCAGAGACCTGGGACCAGCTGCCATGTGACCTCACCAGTGCAACTGGTATCACCAGCACTGGTGAGCAGGTGCATCATCATTATGATGACCTGAAGAAAAAGAAGGGTGGGCTGTTGGCCCAATTGATCCAACATGCTCGGAACCGCAGTGCCTCAGAAGTTTGTAAGTATAGGAACCATTGATCTACCAAATTCTAGTATGAATATTTGATAGACAGGTATGCATAATGGTGTGTTTTTCCCCCACAGCTGCAGAGGAGAGGGTTTGTAACCTGGAGGCCCATGCATGGCGCCTGGCCAGGATGCGCCTTGAGTGTGGTGAGTACAGATATATCTCGCAATATATATAGTAATTAATTAAGAAAAGTACAGTAGAAACTGCCAGTATGTATAGTCTGTTGTGAGTGTACTGCAATGAATGTGTTCATAGACCTGGACTGATATAAGTGAGTATTGTCAGGTACAGTTCAATATAGATAAAAGTATGAAACACGCTACAGTTACGGCAAAAAGTTAATACTGCATTAATAATGTTTGGGAATAACATGTGTATACTGTAATAATAATAATACATGTTATGGTAATAAAGTGCACCGGCTTTGAAAATGTGAAGGGAATAAATTAACTGCATTCTTAATCTACAGGAAATGCAGTACAACTGCAGTCAGAATTGTGAAGAAATGAAGGCAGTGATGCATAGATTGTGTAATTACAGATGTCTTCCAATGCCTGCATTATTTAAAGTGTAGAACAATAAAAAATGTCAGCTGTATACCAATCACATGTCATGTCACCCTCAATAAATCTGTGTTCTGCCAATTGTTGTGCATGTTCTGGACTGTTCAAGAAATCAAATATTACAGGTACTGTGAAGTAAACATGGGTATAACACCATGAAGTGACTGAAGGTTGGCCAATAAATAACTGTTATGCTAAAGTGTAGATGTGGAGCTGTACTACAAGATATAATGCAATATGATATTTGTTCTACACTAAGATCTGAACCTAGTGTAGTACTGTCTAAGGTATTATAGTGTGTTTCTCCCAAGATTGTCTTGTGTTAACCTTTGCATTTCAGCTATATGCATCCATTAACATAGGTACACTGATGCATGCAAGTAGCAAACTGTAATAGCTGTAGACTACAAATATACCATCTGCAAATGTATATGGGTCAGGTAGGCAACCCAGCACCCTGATATGGTCTGCACAGATTACACTTATTCCCATCCACTAGGGGTTAATTATAAATACCTGCATTCCATGTATTAATACACAGGTCACCTACTATCTCTGTCATGCATAAATCTCATGCATGCATGTTCAACTGTCACTGCAGTCTTGTGTGACACTCTACCTATATTACCAGGTCAGACTTTGTCACCAGGTGAGCTTTAGGTAAATATCAGTCAGTCAGCATACACCAGTCACCCAGTAGCTCCGCATGATAAGCAATATATATGTTGTTCATTTTGCCACATATAAACCAGGGTTTGAATCCAGGGACAGGTACTAAGATATATTTATAGTAACAGACAAGTAGTACTGACTATTTATAGAAGCAGTTGTGTATTGTTAACAGATATTCTCCCCACAGGACTTGCAAGTAAAATAAATGTCTGTAGTAGCTGTACAAAGGGTATACTAATGCCTGTGTTAAGAAGTACTAGTACGTAAACAGCATTGCTCAACAAGGTGATAAGACTCCATTAAATAAAACAACATGAAGTACAGTACTATTCCAAGTTAATAAGACAAATTAAATGGCCTGTTGTTGGTACGGCTGTGTGCCTGGTGTGTCTGTGAATGTCTGCTGATTATCTAACCCCATGCCTGCCAATGACAGCAGGATAAGTGTAAACTCTCTGTACTGTGCACGATACATGTCTCTCAAGTCTCACTCTGTCACAGATAGTGATCACTGCTGCCAAAAACCTTGGACACAGATATAAACACAGTTGTTTAAGTATGCTAGTAGCACACTCACACAACATCAGAGCAGAGTACACCTTGGTAGTCATATATGTTCCCCTGACATGTAATAGTCCCCTGTAGTTATCCTCTGTAGGTGTTACAGCTTGGAGCATACATCCCATGCGGATAGCTTGAGAGGTATGCATGTGCTACAGAAGCTATAGAGCAGACCCGTAGAGTACTGAGCAGTACTGTTGTGAAAAATATAGCCTATACAGTTGGTAATGAAATGCCTTTCTCTTCCCCCACCCCTTATTTGCATCACAAGTTATTATTCTTATACTAAGGGTATGGTTCCATTTACACATATGTTGTTCTCAAAACCTAATGTTGGGCCTTGTGCTGTATTATTGGTTATATATTACAATGGTTGCATGCTAACATACCTTGTTGAAATACCAATGTTTTTGGTCTTTCGTCGTAACTGTTACTGGCATACTGTTACAATAATGACTGTTATTCCATTTATGCCTGTGTTCTGTATGCTATGCAATTCTATTGCTCTGGGTTAATTGGAACACCCATGTATGCTGTTATAACTAACATTGAAATGTTCTGTTCATGACTAACCAATGGACTTTGAAAACCTCAAAACCATACACATTTGGGTAGGCAGGTTCCAGCGGATCCACCTATCCCACCTCATCTGGCCACAGCACTGTCACAGCATGTCTGGGACCCAACCTGGAGCTACCCGATCCGATGGTCCTACACCCCTTACAGGTGGAACCGCCTCAGGGGACGGGCATGGAGAGGGACTGGTCACCCGGTAACAGTTTCCAGGTATGATGTGCAGGGTTATCTTGAACAATTTAGATGATTAACTGTGCAAGATCGAGGGCAGACTGGTGCACCTGGAGGGGCAGCCAGACCCTGGCACAACCTCCCCAGTACAGCCACCTTTGAGGCCGTGAAGGAGCAGTGGTGACTGCCCATGGGTATGGAGCTCAGTTCCACTGTTGCCATCTGGGGGCACTTGGTCCTTCAATTCCCATACACCCTCTCCATCCGAGGTGCTTACCCCCGTCATGTGTCATACACCATCCAGGTCCATTGTCTTGTCTGTCTTGTCTGCTTGAAAATGCAACCTCTCCAACTTACCTCCCCAAATGTACCTACAACCTTTCCCCAACATTCCACTCTCTCCTTAAAAAAAAAAAAGGCATCTCTCCTGCAAATAAATATCGCCCCACACATAGCTCTCCTTTTTTGCCCACACATACACTGCTATCAATCATTCCAGCAATTACTCAACAAAGTTATGTCACTCACACCCCTCCCTGTAGGATGCCCTGCTCCAAATTCCAAATTGTCCACAACATGCACACCTTTTGCTGTACAAGAAATGGAGAGCTATGGTCCTTTCCTACAGCCATCCTGCACATCCCTACCTGTCTTTCATATTGTTTTTTTCCCTGCTTGCCCCCATTTCATCACTTTCTTATCACCACTTTTTTCTTTTCTTTTTTTTTTTTTTGAAATAGCTCAGGTTTAAGTGGGAGTAAGTGCCGCTTGGCATTGTGTTGTGTCACATAAACATGCTTAAAACTGCTTTAATCACATCAATAGAATAATCACCGCTGCCAAATCTCAAACGCAGGACTCTCTGAACTACAGTATAGTGTATTAGCCCACTAGGTCAACTCAGCTCTGGAGAATAAGTGGTGCTTCTATAAATATATCATGCATTACAGTGATGTTACATCAGCAAAAATATACACACATACCAAGTATTGAACCCAACACCCTGTCAAGTACAGCATAGTGCCTTAGCCCACTAGTCCACTCAGCTGTGAAGAACATGTCACACTACTTCTACATCATCATCATCTTTTGGCTGTTCCCATTAGAGGTCACCACAGCGGATCATCTGCTTCCATTTCTTCCCATCCTCAGCATCTTACTCAGTCACACTAATCACCTGCATATCCTCTCTCACCACATCCATAAACCTTATCTTAGGCCTTCCTCTTTTCCAGTTACCTGGTAGCTTATTCCTTAGCATCATTTTCTCAATATACTCAGCATCCCTACTCAGCACATGTCCAAACCAACATAATCTTGCCTCTCCGGCTTTGTCTCCAAACCTTCCAACCTGGGATGACCCTCTAATATACTTATTCCTGATCCTGTCCACCCTTGTCACACCCAGTGCAAATCTTAACATCTTTAACTCTGCCACATCCAGCTCTAACCCCTGCCTTTTTGTCAATGCCACTGTCTCTAACCCATATTACATAGCTGGTCTCACTTCCCTCTTGTAGACCTTCCCTTTCACTCTTACTGGTACTTGTCTGTCACAAATCACTCCTGACACTCTTCTCCACCCACTCCATCCTGCCTGTACTCTCTTCTTCACCTGTCTTCCACACTCACCATTACTCTGAACTATTGATCCCAAGTATTTCAACTCATCCACCTTCATCACCTCTACTTCTTGCATCCTCACCATTCCTCTATCCTCCCTCTCATTCACAAACATATATTTTGTCTTAGCCCTGCTGACCTTCATTCCTCTTCTCTTTAGAGAATATCTCCATCTCTCCAGGGTCTCCTCCACCTGTTGCCTACTCTCACTACAGATCACAATGTCATCTGCAAACATCATAGTCCATGGGGACTCCTGTCGGGATGCACAAGCCAGTGCATTTCTTTGTGCTGGTCCCAAGCCCGAATAAATGGGGAGGGTTGCATCAGGAAGGGCATCCAGCGTAAAACTTCACCAAATTATTCATGCGGACAGCAGTAAATATTTACACCACTTCTACATATAATGGGATAAATGACAGCATACTTGGGACTGTGATGCAGACTGAACCAGTACACAGCTAAATACATGTTGATGGATGTATGTGAGGCCGACAATATCAGATAGAGCTGATAACTGCACAGATTGCTACAGAATGCCCACAGCTGTGCCACCTACTTATGGCATGGTTGTCATAAAACCTATTGTCTGTGCTGAAGTACTGGCAAGTCATTCCTTTGAAACACACTGTATGCATGCACATATGTCTTGCAACTACACCTGCCATAATAATGACTCAGTAGCTCTGTGACATTCCTAGCATGCGCGACATCTGGACGCCCATAGTCCTGGCCCACAGTCCAGTCTGTTACACAACTACATGCTTGACAATACAACATAGAAATAACTTAGCCCTGCAATGTCCAGCAGAACTGGTTGCTGCTACTGCAGTCACTGCCACCCACTGTAGGACATCAAAAGCCAGTAGGGTGAGACATGTGTTGCAAATATGAATAAGTGTCCTAAATGCTGCCTACCACTCTCTGGATGGCACTATTACTTACCATATATACCAGAAGCACATGCTTCACCTGAACTCTTATGGGTACCCTCACCCTGGCTATGCTGTGACAACAGACCTGACACTACTCCCTCACTCACATATACAGCTTACTGTCCCCCAATATGATCACAATTCCCAGTATGACTCCTGGCCAGAATGCAGCAGCTGCAGCCTGCTATACATGCAGCAGTATGTTCTCCTGCTACAGACCTAACATAGCTTTCAGACACCTAGAACAGGCCATCCACACAACACCCATACATAAAGAGTTTGGGGGAAATGGGGAAATGGTCAGGTGACAGGGACATATGTCACAGTCTCCTCTACAAACATACACAGCTGATAGACCAGTGTCAACTACAGCAGCATGCACATTCCGATAAAAATGATGTAGGACACTCACATCTGCCTGTCTTCTTACTGGCCCCAACACACATTGGTAAACAGAAAACTGCCACAGAATCAGAAAGTCTGTTAACAAAGGGCAAACATAGTATGCAAAACTGTGGACATACCACATCAATCCAAACAGTGGACAGTATTCCTACCTACCATCTGTGATGCTGTAGCTCTCACACCTCAATAATGTCCTCCTCACAGGCTAGGAAAAGGCCCAGGTGTACATGTAGGCCTTAATTATAGCACTGTGTTGCCATGCCATTGGCTAATGAAAATGCAGCCAAGCTGTTTTGGATGCTATTAGCAAGTGTGAGTCACAGATTGGTGCACATGCAATGACCTGCTCATGAGTATTACATTCAAAAGGCAAGCTGCTGCCTATGGTAAACAGGTCTGTGACTTTTTTCATGAAGACAGACTGCACTATCCTAGGAAAATTACCACTGTATTTCTGCTCACAAAGGAGTACAGCACTATACCAGGTATGTCATAGAATTCCCCATGTAATGGAATGCAGATGGGGGGATGCAGTCATGGGAAACAGGAATTCAAACAGTAGGTCTCAACAACATATCTTGGAATGACATGCTGCTGTTAGTCAGCTGTCAAGCACCTACAGTCTTCCCTGTTGGCTCTGTCTGTGGTGACATAGATCACAGCTCTGGCCCCTGCGTCCCCCCCACAATGGTAGCTGACATACAAATGCTACTGGATTGCCTGCTGTACAATAGTGACAGTAACTACTGATGGATACAGCTGGCATATCACATCATGTACTGTCATTGAGCCCCTCTCAGTCTGTGAATGTCATACAGGCATAGTTGAACCATGGTCCAGGAGTCCCTGACTGTTCCTGACATACTCTGGCTAGGTCATTGTGTACTCCACACCTGTATCTCATTGCCTGACATCTATGGCTAGCATACCTGATGACCCCCCCTACAGTAGGACAGCAGGTTATAGGCAGTTGTGCTGGGGGGACACAGGCTCCGCCTCAGCAACAGGGTGTACATATTGAGCTTGCAATGTAAGGGAATGAATATAGTACCAGATATTAATGTACTATTACTGTGTTCTGAGGGGTCTGCCATGTCACAGACACATTCACCACAGTCTGTCGACAACCATTACATATTGTCCGACTGATTTCCAGACATCCACATTTGTCTGGCAGGGGGTCCGCATATATCAGACACATGTACACATTCCACAAACATTTGTGTGCTGCAGATATCAGACACCTTCAAGGGGGAACCCCTACACCACATTTGCATTGTTCTCAGTTAGTGTGTAGCATAGATGTTGCTGGAATGTCCACATACACTTGTAGTACTACTCAAGTATTTGTTGGATGGTGGCTGTAAGACATTGTACTGTAACTTTGCCCATAGGGGACACACCACAGTAAATGGCAGTGATCAGTGTGGACACATAACAACAAAGTCTGTCACAGCACACAGGTCATAACTGGTATACCTAATCATGCAAGGTTACTAGGTTATGGGCCCTGAGCCTCCATAAGCCTAGCTCAGGTGTTAGCCAACGTGTATGCAAGGCAGCATCTGATGCCCCAGTCCAACAGGGACACGGGTGGTATCCCCAGGGCATATGGGCTGTTAAACCATCCAGTTATCCAGGTTCTGCTTGCAAAGGTGTAAATAGCTACCCTGCCTGATGAGGACAGGGTGTCCATTCCACAGCAGTGTGAGTGTGTGGGAGAGACATCTGAGCTGCCAACAACCCTAGCTGATGGGACACACCAGGTTGAGGGCTTGTGTGTGGGTTAATAGAGTGGAGCTTCAGTTGCACTTGTCTAGCAGTTCCAACAAAGTGGAGTCAGTGATTGCCTTGTATGCCAGACAGGGGTCACCTCTGAGGAGTATGTGTGAAACTGGGTAATGGGATGGGCTTATAGCCTATCTGTGCATGGTAGATGTTTCAGGCCCTGGTATTCCCTGGTGGGGAACCTCTGATGTCCCCAGCTGCTGCACGTGCTGTCTGAGGTGAATGATGAATGGGGCATTATACTCAATAATGGGCCTTATTGGAGGGAATACAGTGATGTTATAACCCCATGTACCTGGAAGCCATACCCTTATGTATGAAGTGGACCATGTAGAAGGTTCACCTTACAATGGAAGCAACATGGTGGTGAAATGTCATGTTGCTATCAACCTGTGTGCACAGATCCCTCACTAATGATTGCGTGGCTAGGATGTTGTTAGTATTGTGATAATATGTCGGGACGTCACTCTCCCCCAAGGGGTTGACACTGAATTTTCTGGTATGCAGCCTGAGGCCATGTTTCTGGCACCAGTCATGATTCTGCATGAGACCCTCCTAGGCAGATGTCCACATTACTAGGGAATCCACTGGCAGCACATGGCATGCAGTCCTCTGCAAACATGGTCGGCCATAGCCCAATGGCTGTGCCCTGCATCTACACATAACACAGACCCAAACACAGAACACCAGGTTACATCACTAGTTATGGGTCAACTGCTTTAGGTAGATTCTCCTACATGGATTAGCTGGGGCATGTCAACCCCCCAGTGTGCTACCCTTCTGGTATCATATGGTATGATGCATACTTGGGAGCATATATCTATTATGGCCAAGTGTGTTATACTGTCAAAGCCTTTGTCCAGGACAAGGTAGGCAGTGCACACTGTCAGCCCCTACATGGCTCTCCTGACTGTGTCAAACAGGTCAACCGAGTTTAACAGACATGATGCCTTCCTTGACAAAGTCTAACTGTGTGTGATGGAGTGTGTGGAGATCGCCAAGGTCCTTGTTAATGAGGTTCACTATAAATTGCGCTCTGGCCTTGCAGATCAGCCTAGTTAGGCTGATGGGTCTATAATGTGACAGATTGGTGGACACCCCACCTTAGCATAAAGGGATGGCAGTGGTTGTCTTTCACACACCTGGGACAAAGGCGGTAGTTAGGCCTACTTTGAATACAGTGCCTTATGGTGTTGCAAGGTCATGTAGGATGCATCCTGTGATGTGTTAGGCTCCCATGTTGGCTGTATACCATGACTTTTACATGGCAGTGATGACCTGTTCCCTACATATAGGAGAAAGGGGCAGGTACTGGGGATGTCCTGATGTACTGATGGGGGGACAATGGGTGAAGCATACACTGACTCTGTCAGGCATCAAGTATGCTAGACCTACAGCACTGGTATAGCTGGTGTCCTTGTCCACCACAAGTGAGAAGATTCAAATGCTATCTGTGATGTTGTAGACATAATCACAGAAGAGGAGATGATTGTCTGTAGTGGATGTTGACAATGTGGGCTCTGTGTTTGCTGTGCAGGTTTCCAGGAGAGATCCCATTCACTTGTTCACCCTAAGATATTGCTCCAAAATGGGCACCTGCTCCTACTTTGTCTTGGACGGCAGTATGTCATCCCTGTTATAGACACTTTCTTGCAGATGTCCACCAGACAGGTGTACATATCTTTGCAGAGAATGATGTAGTCCTATCAGGTATACCTGACTCCATGCATCTATACAAATGCATGTAAAGCAGTTGTGTGTGGTTGTGTGTATGAGTGGATATTGGTGCCAGTTCCTACAGAGGGGTTGGGGGCTGTGAAGCTGTGTACAACACTCCACAGAAGGCTGTATTCCATGTTGGAGGTGTATGCATGTCTGACCCTAGCTAGATGGGTATTGTGGGAGATGGTGACTGCAAACATGACTGCATGATGGTTGCTTTGCCATGGAGAATGACACTGTAGGGATGCTGCAGTGGTAACCCGTTTTGTGTCATATCAACTCCAACACACCTTCACCCCAATGGGAGGCTAGCCCCTAGCTGCACCGAGGTGTTTGTAATTCCAGTGTTGATGGTTCTCTGGCCATTTGTGTGCTGGCATGGCTATGTCTTCCAATGTATGTATGGGTCATTCAAGTAACCCAGGATCAGGGTATAGACCCAAATCTTAATACCGTTGATGAGGTCCATATAGACAGAATGGGCTTCCTGGTCACAAGTGGTGGCCAGTAGCTAACCATGATTTGAATAGGTGTGTTGGAATGGTGATTTGTCCCTGCAGTGTCCCCTGTGCATTTTACTGCCTGTACAGCATGGAGGTGTGTGTGTGTGTCTCATATATAGTGAAACCCCATGTCCCATGGCATTACCGCCCACACTTTGGGGTCTGACTGTATGATAGGATGGTTGACCAGGTAAGGCTGGGGTACTTTCTGCAGCTTTGAACCATGAGTCTGTGACTGCACATATGTCAGCATTTCCCAAGTTAAGAATGCTTGCACTCAGGATAGAGTCATGTGTAGACTCCTAGGATTTAGCAGCATGGCCTTCAATGTGTGCTGCTCTGACAGTTGTATGTTGGTAATGAACCTCACCACTTTTCCTAATGAAGGCACTATGGGGGTGGTGAGAACCATTGCTAGACATGTAAAGGCCAGCTGAGAGAGATGGAGGCCATCTCTGGCAAAGTATCATGGTTTGTTGACCATACCATCCCAGGACCTCAGATACTGGAACCTCCCAGAATATCACAAGATATGCCACATGTTAAGATCAATCATTTCCTGATTGTATTGCGACAACAGTCTGGGTGACAGCAGAATGCTGCATAAGGCTAGGGACATACCTGCCTGTGACACATAATCAGTGTGCTCACTCATGTCTCACAGTCCAGGAAGGTACATCTAAGGTCAAGCATGCCAACCTGTTGGTGACAGATAGAAGTGCATATGTGATATGGTGGATTCTGTCACCTGACACACAAGTAACTGTGACCATCCACATATACAGCCTGGTGAAAGGCACATCAGTGTGTCTCACAATGGAATCTCCTATGTGTAATATGTTTGATATGTGGTGACTCCTTTGTGGCTTTGGGACACAGGTCTCTAGCTATGTGTGGCATGTGCTGTGTAGGGCTGTGGTGTTCACATGTGGCTTTGCCTCAGAGGTCTCCTTTGTTTGTGGATGTGTCTGTTGAGGATCTCTGCATATGTGTGTGTGTGTGTGTGTTGTGTAGGTGTGGGTGGTGTGTTAGGTATACTGATTGTGTTGACAACCTCTTCGGGGACAGATATGTGGCTTGACAGGGAGAAAGCATAGACTGTAGGTTCCTAATGTCATTGCATCTCTCACACAGTGTGTTCCTTGGTGGTGTTTTTAGATGGTTGTTCGTCCATGTACATGAGGCAGGTGCTACAGTGTGCCAGGATACCCATTTCAACTGGACTGGCAAGGGAAACTATAGGACATTGTATAGCCATATATTCCAGAATCTGAGGGAGGAAGGGCAAGAAGATCTAAGGGGTGGGACTACAGCCCAGGTGATTATTACAACAGTAGGAGGCTGACACCACTGCATATAATGTAGACAGACTATGAACAAACAGTAATAGGTGCAACAGGAAAATGCATTTGAACACCTTATAGGACATGTAGTAAGTAGCAGGAAACATCAAGATAAGGAGGGCAAGGCATGATGTATTCCACTTTGTTGCTGATAGCTACATACATACCGTGGTGATAGATGGTGGGGTATGATGTGGGAGTTAATGGTGGATAGTGCTGGCAAATGTGGTTGTGCAGGGTGTGTACATAATGGTGAGCAATGTATATGTGGTCCTGTGATGTGTTCCCCTATTCATGTTTTTCAGGAGGGATGTACCACAGTAGGAATCCACCTTTCTCAGAAACAGAGACTGATGCCATAATTGATGTCCTGAGGTTCCATTACCAGGTGCTGTTGTCAAAGAGTCGTCATAACCAGCAAGAATGTGCTGCACTGCTGGCAGACCTCATGGCATTGGTTAATCATGTGGGCCAGCATGACAGGAGCTATGAGCATCTCCGACACCAGGACACTGATATGATACATCATGCATGGCAAAGGGTCAAAGCTATGGCCATAGACCCTGCTGGCACCAGTGTAAGGCTTGCTACACAACAACCACTCTTGGCCACAGAGGAGTTCCTAGCAAACTTGGGTTCATCCATCAGCTCACAAGAATCAATCACACCATATGTCATGGTGGTGGGTGGCACAGCTTCCACAGCCAAGGAGCATCCATGTAAGCCTTCAGTTGTCATCACATTAATACTGTAGCATTCATAGTGGCAGCCTTTGCATACCTGTATACATATGTCAGGTCAATCTGCATTTGTGGGGGCTGGGTTGTATTGTGAATGTCAGCAATGTGGGTAGTATCACAGTTTGTATTGTACATGTTGATATATGCACATATTATTCTGTTACAATGCTACATTTGTGTCTGTTGACAATACCTCTCCCCCACAAATCCATAGGTACCTTTGGTATAGCCAGGGTCCATCAACTTGTTGCTGGTGAGTGTGGAACTGTTTTGTTATGGTTCATCTATACCTTAGGCATGTTAAGGGCTTCTAGTTTGCTGTGGACACAACTGTTAAGCTTAGCCATATTGCAATATGTGCATGTTCACTTGTGGAGGGGTGCACTGCAGTGCATTACATTGGTAATCACAATAGCATATTTGCAGGAGCTGTAACATATTAGTGCATATTTTTGTGAAGGTGTAGGTAGTCTGCTATAAAGGGGTGCATTACTATTGTGGAAATGGGTGCACTGTGTTGTAGGTGAAGGTCCATAACATACACCGACATGTCACTTATCTCACAGGTTCAAGATTACGCTGTCCACTCCCATTGTCCCTCACACACTGTTCTACACATACACACCTAGATAACCATGCATATACAGCCGTAGCTTGGCAATGTCACATTTCTGCTTTGCCACTATGCCATCTTCAGCTGCTGTATTGTCAGCAGGTCCCCATGGCATGTATAGTACTAGCAACATTAACTGGATGTAGCTGCACTGCATGTTGCTGTGGTCCTGTCTTGTGTATGTCTGTTGTGGTCTGCTTGCATGTTGTGCATGGCATCAGTCATAAGGTGTGGTTTGTCTAATGCATTTGTGGCACCTCACCTGTGTGTGTGTGTGTGTGTGTGTGTGTGTGTGTGTGTGTGTGTGTGTGTGTGTGTGTGTGTGTGTGGATCAGCAGACATTATAGTGCAGGAATTAATGTAGTCATGCTGTCTTCTCCTCACAGGTAACCATGGATGTTGGAATGTGTCCCCTTCCCAACCTGATGTCAGTGCCTCATCGGACTCTGATGATGGACTCTGATGATGATGATGGCCATAGTGAAGCATAGGTGGGGTTGTTGGGGGCTGAATCTGTCCCATTGGTTGACATCCCACTTCCTACCCCAGTGCCCCTGCACACAGTCAGTATGCTCACACATACCCAGTCCCCAGCAGCCACAGATATTGGACAGTCAGAGGGTGGTGGCATAGAACAGAAGAGTGTGGCAACTATGGCATCTGTGACAGTAGACACTAGCCATAGCCAGAGAGCTGGCAAGGTCCCACACAAGCAGATTGACAGGGGTGCTTGAAGGACTGCTGCCCATCCAGAACCTGTCAGAGGTGTTACAGCATGTGTCACCCGACACATGTTTCGGTCCATCATGGAGGTACAGGCACATTGTGAACGGTACACCAGATGGATGCTCAGGGTCATGGATGCCACACTGCCTGGCATGCATGACTCCATCCACGGCATTGGCAATGCCTTACGTCATTTCACTGTAGTAGTGTAGTGGATGATGGTGGGGTGAGACACTGTTAGTCATTAATCATGCAATGTCTGTGCTTGAAAATGTATTGGGAGTAGGGCATCGGAAACATGGACGTACATCAGCAGCATCAGCTGAGAGCCCACATGTCAATGCACAGTCACACTCCTATAGTGGCAGAACCACAAGCACTACCGAAGGGATGGTGTTGTCCACACACAATATGGCAGGTGATGGGCACGTGGTCCTGGGCAGTCCCGTGAGGGAAACTGACCCAGCAGACACCGGTCACTGTCAGCAAATAGTACCACACATAGCCCTGGGCATGGTGGTGCCAGTGCCACTCCTGGCAGAACGAGTTCTCGTGTTCATGGCTGGAGACGGTGAACTGTACATTCTGCCATGTACTGTCTACAGCTGTCCCAACATACCCTCATGTAGGGCTGGCACATGGCTTGACTGTGTACATGCACACACTCACACATTACTGTCACATGGTAACCACCAGACACACACAGCTGCTCTTCATGGCCCAGCTGACCAGCACCCCTACAGACACCCACAGACATGATGTCAACTGTGTGGCACAGCCTAGGCCTTTGACAACCCCACACCACACCCTATGCATGTGATGGTACCTGTGCCACATCCCTGTCATCTTTACCATCGATGCAGGGACATGCTAATACGTGTCTGATGCACAGGGTGAATATAGTGCACTAAATGACAGTCTGTTGTACCTTTGTGCCATGATGCTGTATTGCTGTTAGTATTGCTGACTGACTGACTGCTGTCTCCCCGACCTTATTCTGTTTTTGTTCCAGGTGTCTGTGTGTTTATGCCATGGAGACCTGCTGCCAATACAGCAATGTGACATCGCCAAGGTACAGCTGTATATGTGCATGGTTACCTAGGTGCATATGTGTAGAACAGTGCCTGAGGGACAATGGGGGTGGACAGCATAATCTTACATGCATTCCCTTGACACAGCATGCTACTCCTTATACATGTCATCTGGGAGTTCCGTAGTATCACAGGTTCATAGGATCATAGATGATTAGTAGGGTAATGGCTCTGGGTCCCTTACAAGCCTAACCATTATTTTATCGCTGACACTATCATCGATCAGCACCTGTTGCTCCTGTCATTGAGTGACACGTGTGACCCCTGGGATGGATTTGCAGTTTCCCATTCACTCATCACAGCTGCACTTAATGAGGGTCTGCAGGGTACTCTGTTTACCATGTCTGGGAAGTGCATTCCTGAGACAGGGCAGCCTCTAGGAGACAAACCTGTCTCTCCAGCAGGTTTTGTTGATGTCATGTATCAGATTCAGGCCTGTCACACTGGTAATGTCCGAAGAGAGACTCACATATATATGGGACAGCTGTTGAAGGGCTGGGCACAACATTGCCATCTAGGTGTGCCACAGGCCACCTGCAGACAAACTATCCAATACCAAGTGGGCCACTACTGATTCAAGGCTGTCTGCATGGATCAGGTGTTGGAAGCCATGGATTACCTTTGTGGGCATTACTATGACCTTTCCAGTTACTGCAGATGTCTGGATAGGTACATACCAAATGGTCCATGGTACTAAATTATTGTTGTACTGACTGAGGACTATAGAGAGGTAATGTCCACCTTTTTTCTGGATGCACTCCCTTTACCTATGTGGTGAACCACATACAAGGCTTTTCTGACCTATAATGCAATACATTTGCAAATGTCTACTTTACAGTTATTGTATACTTTTTAATTTTTTCCCATAACAGCATGTTTGCGAGTCACTGCACACTGTGCAAACATGTATTAAAAAATTACTATTTTTTAATAATTTGCATTGCTTTCTGGATTCACTAGCCATAGTTTTGGCCAGTTGTATGCCTACAGTACCATATCCACCCTTTATTGTAGGCTTTTACAGCCCTTGTTTAAAATTTATACTCTGGTACATGGCTTCTATCCGTGTACATTCCCTACATCAATACAGCATCTACACGGGTGCCTTTCTGCTTGTTGAATCACAAATCCACCTCATTTGCATGGTTTTCACCAGTTTATGAGAGGATTTGCATTCACGGAAAACCTCTGTGCCCTCACGCTCATCCACACCCCTCAGCCCTGTTTCCTGGATTGCTCAGCAGCCATGTTCGGGCCTTAACACTATTCCTACATAGAGAATCATCCATGTAGGCTTTAATGAATTCCACCCTCTGTTTTGGTCTGTTGTCTGTATGACTATAGTAAGAGTTTTACGTCTTTCAAAGTTGTAAAACATTTCATGCTCCTATAACCATTAGTATATGGATCAGATAAAACATGTTCTAGAAAGAATTATGATTTGGTATTCATGATCCTTACTACTAATTATGTATTCTGGATGTCAAGAGTCACCTCTTTTCTATGCTCTAGAAGTGATTTGCTTGACATCCATGTCTCAAACACATAGTAAATTGGTTATGAGAGGAGACTCATTCAAAATCTTCTTTCTATTCTTCATACTATGATGCAGGTTATGTGTAAGTTTTTCTAGTGTCCTGTTCCCTGCTATTTCCATTGTTGCATCCACATTTATTCATTTATTGTTCATGTTGGGATATTTATAATTTTGAAAAGAAAAGTTAAAAATTGTACTTGTATCATCATATTACCATTAAGAGTTGAAGTTATATGTTGAGATGTTAGCTTTGTTACTAAATCAAGATTCCAAGGGGATCCAATATCTGTCTGCCTGAGATGACATGGTTGACAGGCCTCAAATGCTTTGCCAGAGATGGCCTCCACCTGTCACCCCTGGCATTCTGGATCCTGGCCAAGGCTCTTGCCTCCCCAATTGTGCCTTTTTTAGGCAATGTTGCAAAGACAAATCTTTCAGCATAAAAGATCTGTCAAAAAGCAAATTAAAGATAATGCTGTTTAATGCTAGGAGCCTTAACCTGAAAATGCATTCAATGTAGCCTCTCCTCACACTGGAAGATGCTGATGTCTGTGATGTCATGGAAACTTTGTTCAGAGGCTGCAGAGAGCACCCCTGCCTTACCAGGCTATACCTCATTTCATACATTCCAGCCCCAAAATGAGGTCGGGAAGATTAAGGGTGGCGAAGTCTCTATCTTCATTAAGGACAGGCACACCTCCAGACTGATTTGTCAGCAGGATGCACTGCAACTACTCCAGGTGTGACTGACAGTTGGCAAGACACCCATCCAAGTTATAGCCAGATAGACCCACCTCCATGACTCAGGACACTCATTCTTCCTACCTGGAGCTACTTGACTCCATCAAGGTACTTCCTAACACCCTGATCCTTGGTGTCATCAACTACTACACTATAGACTGGGTGAACTATTCCTGCACTAATGCACTCACCTAAGGATTCCTTGACTTCATCAGTTCTAATGCATTAGACCAGCTCGTCTCATCCCCCAGAAGGGGAGATAACATTTTGGACTTGGTTCTCACCAACATGGGCAACTGCTGTACCACTCCCATAGTATGTTCTCCCTTGGTGAGATCACATTATCGGTCTGTCTCATTTTAAGTCTCTATCCCACCCAACCCTCCCAGCTGTAATCAGGCTAAAAAACATCTGAAAAGCTGACTGCAACCTTCTAAGGGAGGGTATCAGTAGCTTTACACCACTGCCCCCCTCAGAGGATGCAGACAACTATGGTGAACAGTAAACCAATGCAGTATATAAGCGCCTGTACAAATGCATGGAATCAGCCATACCCAACAGAACCAAAACTTGCTCCTGAAGAAAACACAAACCTGTCTGGTGGAAATCCTCTTATCAACAGGCTTTACAACAAAAGGAAGAAACTGTTGTCCAAGGGTAAAAAGTAACACATTCCAAATTGAAAAAAAACTCCCTCCTTAGCCTCAACAAGCAAATTAGATAACTAGTGAAAACCTCCAAAGCCAATTATGAATCAAAACTAGCCTCCAAAACAAAGGGAAACCACAAAGCCTTCTTCATTACATCAGGAACCTCCATGGCAAAGCCCAGGTTTGTTCTGAATTAACACTTAATGGTATCACTTACACACTGATCCTGTTGACTTAGCCAACTTGCTAGCAGATAGGTTCACCCCCAACCCCCCAAAGGCCCTTTCAACATCCCCAATATTTGTCCTGCACATCACATCTCCATAGATCAAGTGTTAAAGGCCAGGCTGTATTCTGCATCATCTCCAGCAAGAACTAGCTTTGCCATTGAGCACCCTATTTAAACACACCCTGGGTACAGGCTTCATTCCAGCAGAGTGGAGAACTGCCATTGTCATCCCCTTGCACAAAGGTGGTGCCACTACTTAGTCCTGAAACTATTGCCCCATTAGCTTGGCAAGTCTGATCTGTAAAGCCATGGAGCATAATATTATGGATCTCATAAACATGGATATAGGCAATCTCCAAGCACTTGACCCCACCCAGTTTGGATTCGTCAAGGGCAGATCTTGCCTGATGAACCTGGTTGACTTCTTTGAGATATCACCAATGAATGGTATGAGGTAAAGTCAGTACATACAACTTACCTTGACTTGGCCAAGGCCTTTGATAAATCCCCCAATCTGGCTTCATCAATAAAGCTAACACAACTTGGCATAAATCCCTATCTCATCAGATGGGTGGCTAACTGGCCCTGGGGCTCCTACTGTTTGGCATCTATTTCTCAGAGGACCAGGCAAAGAGAGAACACCTGTGGCTGACCAAGTTTGCAGATGACTGTAAGTTGGGTGCTGTCATTGACTCCCCAAATTATGTTAACATACTGTAAGAGGGTCTCACAGCAACTAATGACTGGTGCCAAAGTCATGGCCTCAAGTGAAATGCAAACAAATGTATCATCATAATATTCAGCAGAAACATGGCCCCTACTGATTAACACTTCAACGGAAACCCCCTAAGTCCACAACCTGTGGTAAGAAACCTGGGTACTCAGGTTGATAACAATCTCACATTTGACCATCATTTAGGGGCAATGGTCAGAAAAGCCTTTTACATGGTTCATCTCGTAAATAAAAGGATTGAATCCAAAAAAAGGAGTTTATTACCTCTCTATACTCCTCCCTCATTAGACCAACAATTGAGTATAACACCCCGTTTGGTATGTACCTCTTGAAATATTTGCACTGACTGGATAGGCCACAGAAATGCTTCACAAAGCGAATACATGGCCTCCAACAACTGTCCTATGCACACAGGCTAAAATCACTATCACTGGACTCAGTATCATACAGATTGTTCAGGGGTGGTCTATGTCACACCTACAATGAAATCTCAGACCCTGCCTTACTAGAGATGCTCCATAGCCACAAGTCTAACTCCACATGCATTATCCGGTCAAAATGCCTGAATCTAATATCCAACATCAACAAAACTGCTGGAGAGACAGGTTTGTTTCCCAGAGACTGACCCATCTCTGGAACAGA